>NC_050573.1:389315222-389447722 GCF_011100635.1 Trichosurus vulpecula
GTGGTGAAGGGACCAGCTTATCTAACAACAAATTATATTATTTTAGCCTTTTTCTATAGGTCCTTTTGGAAATCTTTGCTTGGGTTCCCTCAAATTTAGATCTGTCTAGGTACGTGGTGAGGTACATGCCCTAAGGGGCAGCTAGGTGGTATGGTGGATAGAGTACCAGGCCTGGACTCAGAAAGGCTCATCTTCATGAGTTCAAACTCAGCCTGATACACTTTCTAGCTATGTGACCCTGGGCAAGTCACTTAACCATGTTTGCCTCAGATTCCTTATCTGTCAAATGAGCTGGAGAAGGAAATGGCAAAGTACTCTAGTATCTTTGCCATCAAAGCCCCAAATAGGGTCATAAAGAATTGGACACGACTGAAATGACTGAACAACAACAAAAGGTACGTGGTGATCTTTGCATCTAATAAGGTGATAGATCAGCACTAAGGAAGATTGCAAAGTAAGCAAAGTTTATTTTTAGTGTATTTCTGGCTCTCCTTACAGACCGGTATCCTTCTTCGTGGCTTTCCTCTATCACATTCCCATGGGACCTTGTTCTCATTCTCTACTAAATAAATCTCTAAGGATTTAAAGTATTTCTCCTCCAAGGAATGCTTGGTGTTCATATTTTAATAAGGGACTCTTGAAAATCAAAAAGCTTTCTTCTGGAGGCATAACTCTCTAATGGTGGCATTTCAGGTACCATGACAGCTCTTAGGATTATAAATTTAGAGCTGGCAGGTCCCTCATGGGTCATTTAGTCCCATTTCCTCATTTGCCCAAAGTCATCTGGGTAGTAAACAGCAGAGCTAGAATTCAAACCCAGGTCCTCTGGTTGCAAATCCAGCACCACTGTACAGGAAAGGGAATGGAGGAAGCTTTTTGCTGCTTTGGTGGGAAAGCGGAGATGCGCAGTGCTCCTCAGGGATAACACATAGACAGCCAAATTCTAAAGCTGGTCTTAGTCATGAGTAAAGAATTATCTTGTAGGGAGTCCCTCCATACCCTGGATAGGAAAGATTGTTTGGATCTTCCATTATCCCCATGCTAACTCATAGAGGTCTTTCCTCCACAGGTTAGAGGAGTTTTCATGGTAGGTCAGAGAATTTGACTCTATCTAACTCAACTAATATGGTTTTTCAATAACATTTTCCTGCTTTAAATATAAGCCAGCTTGATTTTTCCTTAGAACATAGTTCTTTAGATAAAATCAACTAAATAGCATTTACTAAACTCCTACTATATGCCGGGCACTGTTGTAGGTACTAGAAATACAAACACACAAGTAAAACAATTACTACCTCAAGAAACTAACATTCTGCTGGGGGGGAAACATAGACACATCTGAATAAATACAAAATACAAAGAAAGATACAAGATAATTTTGGAAGGAGATGCATTAGCATCTGCAAGGATCAAGAAAGACTTCATGTAGGAGGTGACGTTTGTGTCGAGCCTTGAGGGAGGCTAGGAATTCTAAGAGGCGTAGAAGGTCCATTGACTTTTAGCATGTTCAAAGATTTAGAGATAGGAAGGAAAGAGGCAGGTGTAAGGAGCAACATGTAGACCAGTTTGCCAAACCATAGAGTGCATGAGGCAGAGCAATGTATGATCAATCTGGAAGGAAGGCTGGAATAAATAGTAGAGAGATTTAAATACCAAAGAGATCATTTGTCTTTGATCCTAGAGGCAATAGGGAGCCTCTAGAGCTTCAGGACCAGGGGAGTGACATGGTCAAAACTGTGCTACAGAAATGGCCCTTTGGAAGTTCTGTGAAGGATGCACTGGAGAGAGGGCAGCTTTGAGGCAAAGGAGGCAAATTATAAAGCTATTGAAATAAGCCAATGAAGTGGGGTTGAGGGCCTGAAGCAGGGTGATGGTCATGTGAGTAGAGAGAAGGGGATGGAGGTGAGAGTTGTTATGGCGGTAAAGATCAGTAAGATTTAATGGCTGGTTGACTATGAGAGAGAATGTGGAGTCAAGGTTGACTCCAAGATTGTGAGTCTGAGGAACTAATATTTAGCCACTAAATTTTTAGTCACTAAATACTAGCATGCTCTCCCTCCCCACCTGTGCCTCCAGCTTTGCTTGGTTTGTTCATGTTGCCTTTCTTTGTATTCTAAGCACTTAGCACAATGCCTGGCACATAGTAGGCACCTGAATGCTGGGAGGAAGTGCACAGGCTAGCTATCTCTCACTTATCTTCTAGCTTCACTTCTGACTCTCCGGACTTTAGCGCTACGTCCTCGCTTGGGGACCTTCTCCTATCCCCTCCTCCCTTCCTCCCACTGTATCCTCAACTCTCTTTTATATGTTGTCTTCCCCAATTGAAATGCAAGCTCCTTGCGGGGAGCTTTCTTTTTGTTTGTATTTGTTTCCCCGTGCTTAGCACAATTTCAATTTCTAGAACATTGTAATAGTAAGTACTCGATAAATGCTTTTTGGTTTGACTTTATTTGACTTGTTGACTTGACAAGATGGTGGTTCTCTTGACAAAAATAGGGAAAAGACATGCTTGGTGGAGGTGGCAGAAGATAATCAGTTATGTTTTAGATGTGTTAAGTTTATGTTTGCTATAGGACTGCCAATAGGCAGTTTGTGATGCACTACTGGTGCATGAGAGTGAGAGAGAGAAAGAGAGAGAGGGAGAGAGAGAGAGAGAGACAGAGAGAGAGAGAGAGAAGAGATAGATATATATATAGTAGGTTTGGAAATTTATCTCCCTAGTGGGGAGAACTGAACCCATGGGAATTGATAAGACCAATAAGTGTACAGAAAAAGACTCAGGATACAGATTCAGTTATATCCACAGGAAATTGGCAGAACATGGATAATGATGTAGCAAAGGGGTCTGAGAACGAGTGGTCAAATGGAAGGAGAATTGAGAGAGATAGAGAGAGACAGACAGACAGACAGATGGACAGACACAGAGGGACAGAGGCACAGTGACAGAGACAGAGACAGAGAGAGGCAAAGAGAGACACACACACACACACACAGAGAGAGAGCAGAGATAGATATATACAGTAGGTTTGGAAATTTATCTCCCTAGTGGGGAGAACTGAACCCATGGGAATTGATAAGATCAATAAGTGTATAGAAAAAGACTCAGGATACAGATTCAGTTATATCCACAGGAAATTGGTAGAACATGGATAATGATGTAGCAAAGGGGTCTGAGAGGGAGTGGTCAAATGGAAGGAGGTCAAATTGAGAGAGAGAGAGAGAGAGAGAGAGAGAGAGAGAGAGACAGACAGACAGACAGACAGACAGATGGACAGACACAGAGGGGCAGAGGCACAGTGACAGAGACAGAGACAGAGAGAGGCAAAGAGAGACAGAGAGAGAGAGGGAGAGGGAGAGAGAGAGAGAGAGAGAGAGAGAGAGAGAGAGAGAGAGAGAGAGAGAGAGAGAAAGAGCAGTGCTATGAAAATCCAATAAAGGAGAGGATAGCAAGGAGCAAAGAATAGTCAACAGTGTCAGAAGCTGCAGAAGGGTCAAGAAAAACAAGGCCTGAGAAAAATCATTGGGTAAGAGATCATTGATAACTTTATAGATAGCAATTTTAGCAAAGTTAGGTGAAAATTTATTACATGTTCTTTTAATGACAGAAAATAATTTGATATCCACAATTTCCATAAATGGGAAGGGAAGACAATGAGGATGGGGTAAAAAAAACAGTTGAGAAGTTTCTCCTTTTCAGTAAATGGAAGTCCTAACTCCTGTAACTTAGGAAGCCCCCTAGCTTACATCATTTACCTTCACCCAATAGAAAACTTTGACTAAGATTCAGTCGCTTATCATCATGGGTATTACTAACCAAAGATGCTACAAATACCCATGAAACAATGAAAAGTACATCAAGTATGCTGCAAAGTGGTCAACAAGCAAATAACTTTGTCAACACAGGCTCAAAAAGTGCTTACGTGACTCGGAAACAGAATCAAAGCCCTCTGTGCAAACGCATTATGAAAATATGCCTGTGGTGCTGAACTCAGCAGCTCCATCAGCAGAGCACCAGCTGACTGCAGGAGCTCCCCAAGACCTCTCCTTGGCAATGCTTTAATTTAGTACAGTACACTATGAACTAATATCTCTAAATACTGCCAAGAGTCAACCTCAAAGCAGCTCAGAACACAAACTCCAAGGACAGGTAAAAATGTGGGATCGACCAAGAAAGGCATTGAGAAGTCTGGGCTGTCCGAGGAGAAACCTGGCACTGGTAGTGTTAAGTGCTGGTATATCTGCCATGACAAAACTGGCACCATTTAAAAATATATGATTACTGGGAAACATGAGGACTGCATTTATTAGCAAATGGGTTAGCAAAACACCTTTTGGAAAGAAAAGAACTTGTTAAATGGCATAGAAAGAAACATTAAGGGTTGTGGTCACATAAACAGTGAACTGAGTTGTCTCTCTGGTGCTATGAAAGTGAGTTTATTGAAAGGATTGAATTTGACCCAATGCCCTTAATGGGTTAATGGCTATAAATTAAAGTGCCTACACAAATTTATCCATAGGGCAACTGACTGCACTGTAGTCAATATCTAAACTCTATATGAATTGTGAATTCTGCCTGACTTTAATTACCATGGGACCTTTTGGTATTGTCAATAATATACATATATAAATCCTAAACATTAAGCAAATAATAATACAACAGCAGCTGAATTCACACAATTTTAGGGAATGCTCTGAACTAGCTGATGGTCCTATCATTAGTCTGTTCAATTCCACTGTCTCATCCTATAATTTTCCCTTTACTATGTTTTAAACAACCTCTTCATCCCATCGACGTTGCTGAACCAGTTCATATAGCACATACAGTATATCCGTCCATGTTTTCCAGATGGTATTTGACAAAATAGAAACAAAAGAAAGGCAGAACAAAGAAAAGTAGATGTTTTCTGCTTTTGTTCTTGAAACAGACAGCTTCCCACTTGGGAAAGAAAAACATACACACAAACACACTCACATTATAGGGCTGGTGGGACAACCTCAAGAGATCTGGTTCAATTTTAAGAGACACCCATCGGTTTAGATTGCTCTCTGGCCCTCTGCCAAGTTCTACAAATGGAGGCTTAACATTCCACTAGCTCAGGTGCTGTCATAAGATACCTGGGACCTACATTTGCTGGGTGGAAATCAGAAATGGTTTAGACAAGTGGTTTGGATATAATTAGAATCCGCCCCGATCTTTCCCCCTACACTCAATGCCAAGCTCATGGAAAAAAGAGCCCACAGTTGTGGTGGTTCTGAATTTCTTTTTCTTTTTAATTAAGCACTTATAGATTCTAAGAACTTTAAGATCTAAAATTACTTACCACAAAGCTTCACAATATGAGAGGGGTTTTTTTTGGTGGGGTCATTTGAGAAAGAGGGAAACTGAGCCACAGAATTAGAAAGTATCGCTAGCTCTTCTGAAGCTACCTACTAAAACCAAGGTTAGAAAAATGTGATGTCTGAGCAAACTATTTCCAGGTTCTAAAATTGTATTCAATGGCATATGATTATTACTTTATAGTTCTAGATTTTAAAGTATAAATAGTTAGATGTTGACTATCCCACACCCTTCAAACCAAGAAGTATCGCCTTCCAAAGAAAGGAATGCTGTCCAACAAAAGGAGTGTGGCATTGTTCTAAATGAAATAGGAACTCCTGTGTGTAACCAATCTCTCCAATCCTACTCAGAAACCTTTTATATAATTTATCCCTGAATGTACATTGCATCTTGGAAGTAAATGAGAACTATTTAATAGAAGAAAGAGGAAGAAATGAACTCATTCCTTCACCTTTTTCCATCTTCTAACTCCCCACTCAATACCCCAAACTACTATGTTTACTATCCTATTCTTAAGTGAAGTGAATTTGGTGATCAATTTGGTTCTAGAATGTTAGCAAACTCTATATACAGTGGACAGACCATGAGTATTTACAGTTACTTTTTATAAGTCATTTGTCAGTCCCCTTTTCCCAAAATGCCTCTTCACAGAGTATAACTTTGGATCTACTTCCCTGTCATATTTCATTAAAACACAAATATTTCTAGGTTGGCTAACCCATAAGGAGTTCACTCACAATAGTCATTTATTCATTTTGTTCTCCAAAGCAGGAGGCTGGGACTATTTGAAAACATTATGTACCAGGATGAGAAAGAGGGTAAAAGAAGATAGAAAGGTGAGAAAGGTGGTCCTTAATATTAACTTCATGGAGGTCCCAATTTTGCCATCGCAGAGAAATACAAACCAAATAAAATGCTGTTTGATACCAAGCTCAACTCCTATTACATGATGCCTTTCCTTTCCCCTCCTCCCCCAGCTCTTTCTGTCTCTCTATCTTTGTCTCTGTCTCTCATAGCATACTGTCTGTCATAACAACTCTCACCTTCACCTCCATCCCCTTCTCTCTACTCACATCACCACCACCCTGCTTCACACACACACACACACACACACACACACACACACACATACACACACACACACACACACCCCTCTTATTTTATATGGAATGTAGACTCCTTGAGGGCAGGAATTGTTTCATTTTTGTGTTTAATTCTCAGTATAATGCCTGGAATGTAATACATGCTTAATAAATGCTTTTTGATTAATTGATTGATAAGACAGAAGAAAGAAGCTTGATTTCTCTGCTACTCTCACTTGCAACATGATAGTTTCCCGAATACTTTTCTTTGCTCCAGTAAAAATGCCACAATCTTGAGAGTTGGGATTATTTCATTCTTCGTATTTTCCTCTAGTGCTTTGTTCATAGTAGGTGCTTAATAAATGTTTGTTGATTGGTATCATCATTATCCTTATCATCATCACCATCACCATCATCATCATCATCTTCATCACCAAAGGTCCAGGACTTTGTAAAATCTCATCTTCTTTAGGCTAAGCACAGTGCTACTGGTGAGTAATTCTACAATCTGGAAGGATCAGAGATTTTGTTTCTTCTATCATAGCTTAGTCTTTACTTGTTGCTCAGAGATAGCCTCATTCAGCTGTCCTCAATGCCTTCTAGGCATTCTCATTCCAGAAGCCTTTTCTAACTGTTTTTCCTAGACTGTAACTATTAGAATCATAGAACATTAGAGCTAAAATTGTCCTTAGAATCACCTGTCCAACCCACTTATTTTATAGATTGGGAAACTGAGCCACAAAGTGAATCAAACAATGAGTCTAAGGTTATTAAGGAGGAACCTAAGTGTTCTCATTTCTAATTCTGGGCTCAAGATGAGTTTTTCATATTCAGTTTATATGCTTCCTACCTTCCTTATAATTCAATTAGTAGTGACTACTCCCTAGCTCCCCTGATCCCCATAAGATAAGAAGGAACTTTTCCTGAAGTTAGAGCCTTTTCCTTTTTCCCCTTGGATATATCCATACCTTTTCCACACATCCCATTCTCAGAAACTTTTCTTTACCTTGGCATATTTCCTAAATATATGGCCCAACCCATCTTTGCCTTCCCCTGCCCATCAATATAGCCTTCAACATGGGCCCAGAGAAGGCAGAAAGAACATGACACATAAGATCCATCTCTGATGGTACCTGGATGGTTGAGGGGCAGGTGAAGACTCTGGAGGTGGCCAGGGGTGATGAGTCCAATAACAGTGACAACATCCAAGAGACATTAGGACAATGTCTTGACAGCAATCTCTGAGGATGTTTTTAAGTACTTAAAGAGAGACTCAGAGAGGATGGAATCCTTCATATAAACAAAACCATCCAGACTGTCTGGGATGAGCTCATTATCAAGTGCAAAGCAAATTCTAAATTTTACTTACAGACTCTGAAAGCAAAGAGGAACAAATGCAAATAAATGTTTAAGAACAGAGACACTTCCAAACTTTCACCAAGATTAGCTGGGGTGAAAGACATAGAACTTAGCTATTCTTATTAAGTTGAATTATTTTTCCTAGTAATGCTTTGTTGTGAGGGTAATAGATGGAAAAATCCTCTGAAAATGTAAAAACACAAAATATACAAATTATTTATCATCCTGGAAAAATGCTAAGTCTGAGAGTCAGGTTGTAGCCCTGCCTCTGACATTAACTAGTCATGTGACCTTGACCAAAGGCACTTTCCATTCTGGGCCCCAGTTTCTTCATCTATAAAATCAGGGTGTGGGGCTATATTAGCTCTAAGATTCCAGCCAGTATTAACAATCTATAACCATTACAATGCATGACTGGTGTTATTAGTAATACCTAGTTCCTGGTCTCTAAAAGAAAAGCTTTTAAGCAACTTTACAATACCCCATGAGTTCAAAAGCAATTGTTCCCTAAGCATTGTTCTAAGTAGATTCTAATTTTGCACAATATACAGAATCATACACAAACACACACACACACACGCAGAGAAAGACAGATGGCATCAGACAAACTTGCTAACCTCTAAAAAGACTCCAGTCTGGCTAACCCAGCAGTCTAGTGGCAGTATTCTGTGCCCAGAGGAACAGAGTCCAGGTGAAGAATTCCCAGGCTGACAGGGGCTCAGATACTGAGGATTCAGCAAGCTTAACCCCCTGCTTAGAAAAGAGCATCTATCTACTCTAGTTCTGAAGAAATTGCTTCCATCTGATACCAGGAATAGTGTCCAGACATCCAGGGTAATCCTCATTTCTTCCTCTTGTACTTAGGGGTAGGATCGCCAAGGGCCTGAGAGCTGAATTGAAAATTTGGAAGAGAAAGACACCCCCATGCCCCTAGGACTTTAATTCAGTGAAATCTGGATCTGTTTCTGCACACCTAGCATGACTACAAATAGCTAGCTAGCATTTATATAATGCTTGTTCGCAAGGTGCTACATAATAAGTATTATCGCATTTGATCCTCATAATGACTCTCCGAGGTAGTGCTATTATTATCATCCCCATATTTCAGTCAAGGAAACTGAGGCTGATAGAGATTAAGTCACTTGCCTAGTAGGGTCATGCAACTAGTATGAGTGGGGCAGAATTTAAACTCAGGTCTTCCTAACTCCCAGTCCAATATACTACCCACTACAATGTGGATACATCTAACTGATTTTTCAAACAGAAAAGCAGGACTTATACACTAAACGAGCTCTGTCCCTCCAAAGGGATACCCTAGGGAGACCATGAACATAGTCTCATGATTTTGGTTTGAGGATTTACAATAATAATATTAACAGTAGCATGTCTTTGTATAGCAAAGCAATTTGCATTTGTTATCTCATTTGATCTGGCACAACGATTGGGTCTCTTCTTTTTCGGAATTGATGCAGGAGCCTGGGGCATGTTCTTTTGAATATCCTAAATGTTGGCTAATCCTCAACCTTCTGAAATGGGTTTGACTTTTGGAAATAGCCTGAGTGATTTAGAACCTTTGGGTAGAAAGGTGAGGGAGTGATCCAGATGGATTAAATAGTACTTTGCATCAAAAACAAAATTTGACTAGAAAGAAAATGGAACTGATGTGTGTGTTCCTAAAATGGCAATGAAGTTAGGCACTAGAGGGGAGTCCCTAAAATGAGGGATCATCATGGCTCATGACTGTATGAATCAGGCCCTGGTTGTTTGTCCTTTGTTCTCGAAGAGGACCATGATACCATGACTTGCAAGTGAATTGGATTTAAGTGAGGCAGGGCTGTGCAAAGGTACCAGCCTCACTTTGTTCTGTGGAGCCATCTGGATCCAGTGGCAAGATACAGCTCAGTACCACTGGAGATGGCCCCCATGGTCAGACTACAGACTGTACCTAAAGAGATCCTTTGGTAGTTTGATTAGTATGGCACTGAATAAGAAAATTGATTTAGGGAACGTTGTCATTTTTATTATATTAGCTTGGCCTACCCTTTTTATTATTTGTCTGTATTACCATATATATTATTCAGTAGTTGTATTCAAGACATATCTGTCAAGGTAGGGCCCTTCAGCCCAGACGGGCTCACATGACAAGAAGGTAAGTTCCCATAGAGCTGGGGCTGGTTTGTTTTTGCCTTTGCATACCCAGCAACTAATGTTGTGTCTCATTATAGTAGGCATTTAATAATTATTGAGTTGAATTACGTAGGACAGGCTTTCTAATATTTTATGTCACTCTATTCTTTGCAAAATATTCTATACATGTTGCCCTTCCACTGTGAATAGTCCATGCACCCCAACTTCCCTGCTTTGGCAAATACCATTCCTCATGCATGGAGCAGTCTTCTACCCACACTTCAAGACTCCCTTGAAATACCACTTACCTTCATGAAGTAGACCTTGAGTCTTTCAAGCAATAAGCCTTTTCTTTCTCAGAGCTTGTGCAGCAATCTTCTTATTAAGTGCCTACTATGTGGCAGGCACTCTGTTAAGTGCTGGGGATACAAAGAAAGGCAAAACCAAAAACAAACAACAACAAAAATCAATCCCTGCTCTCAAGGAGTTCGCAATCTAATGAGGAAGGCAACATGCAAACAATGATGTACAATGTATATGTGTACACACAGGATAAACTGGAAATAGTTTCAGAAGCAAGGTGGTCAATGTCACTGGCTCACAGAGTACTTGGAGGAGAGTAAAGTATAAGATGACTAGAAAGATAGGAACGGGCCAGGTTATGAAGAGCTTTGGAAGGTCAAACAGGACTTTATATTTTACTCTGAAGGTAATAGGGAGCGACTGAAGTTTATTGAATGAGGGAACAGGAAGGGAATGGTCTATACTATACTTTAGGAAGATCAAGTTGAATGGAGGAAGGGTTGGAGAGGAAAGAGACTTCTGGTAGTGAGATCCACCGGAAGGCTATTGCAACAGTCAGGGCATGGAGTGAGGAGGTCCTGAATCAGGATGGTGGCAATACTAAAAAAGAGAAAGGTCCATATGTGAGAGAGGTTACCAAGGTATACGCAACATGACTTGAGCACTAATTGAATATAGAGGGTGAGAGAGAATGAGGAGCTGAGGATGACACCTCAGTTTCTAGCCTGGATGACTTGAAGAATATAGGTACCCTAGATAGTAATAGGGAAGTTAGGAAGAGGCAAACGTTTGGGAGGGGAAGGTTATGATAATGAGTTCAGTTTTGGACATGTTGATTTTAAGGGGTCTATGGCACATATAGTTTGAGATGTCTAATAGGCTGTTGGAGAGGTAAAATTGGACATTCTGAGAGAGGTTAGGGCTGGACAAGTAGATCAGAGAGTCATCTGTTGAGAGGTCCCATTGAAACCATGAAAGCTAATAATCAATGGTAATTTAGAGTATTTTTTCCATACAACGATAGATAGCTTTGATTTCTTCATCTGAAAACTGCCTATTCATATCCTTTGACCATGTATCAATTGGAGAATGACCTGAATTCTTATAAATTTGCCTCAGTTCTCTATCTATTTGAGAAATGAGGCCTTTATCAGAAAACATTCTTTTTTGCAGGGGGGAAAGCAGGGCAATTGGGGTTAAGTGACTTGCCCAAGGTCACACAGCTAGTAAGTGTGTCAAGTGTCTGAGGCTGGATTTGAACTCAGGTCCTCCTGACTCCAGGGCTGGTGCTCTACTCATTTTGCCACCTAGCTGCCCTAGAAAACATTCTTTAAAAAATTTTCCACAGTTATGATTACTATATATTTCCTGCTACCCTGTTTTCCCTCTGTTTATCCTTCTCTATCTCTCCTTTCACACTGACCCTCCTCCAGGGAGGACATTTTGCTTCTGACCACAGCCTCCCTTGACTCACCCTTTTTTCTATCAGCTCCTCCCCCCCTCCCCCTTCTCTTGTTTTCTTCCTCTTCTACTTCCCTGTAGGGCAAGATAAATTTCTATACCCAACTGAGTGTGTACGTTATGCCCTCTTTGAGTCAATTATGATGAGAATAAGGTTAAAACGTTGTTCACCACCACCCCCATCTTCCCCTCGACTGTAAAAGCTCTTTTGCATCTCTTTTATGTGAGATAATTTATACCATTCTACCTCTCCTTTCACCCTTCTCCTAATGCATCCCTCCTTTTCACCCCTTAACTTTGTTTTATTAGATATCATTCCATCATAGTCAACTCATACCTGTGCCCTCTGTCTGTATATACTCCTTCTAACTGCCCTAGTAATGATAAAGTTCTTAGAAATTACAAGTATCATCTTCCTATGTAGGAATGTAAACAGTTTAACCTTATCTAATCCCTTATGATTTCTCTTTCCTGTTTATCTTTTTATGCTTCTCTTGAGTCATATTTGAAACTCAAATTTTCTATTCAGCTCTGGTATTTTCAATAGAAATGCTTGAATCTTTTCTATTTTATTGAATATCATTTCTCCCCTGAAGGATTATACTCAGGTTTGTTGGGTAGATGATTCTTGGTTGTAATCTTAGCTCCTTTGCCCTTCAGAATATCATATTCCAAGCCTCATGATGCTTTAATATAGAAGCTACCAAATCCTGTGTCATCCAGGCTGTGGCTCCATGATATTTAAATTATTTCTTTCTGCCTGTTTGCAATATTTTCTCCTTGATCTGGGAGCTCTGGAATTTGGCTACACTGTTCCAGGGAGATTTTATTTTGGGTTCTCTTTCAGGAGGTGATAGGTGGATTCTTTCAAATTCTAGTTTTCCCTCTGGTTCTGGGAAGGCAGTTTTACTTGGTAATTTCTTGAAATACAATGTGCAGGCTCTTTTTAAAAATCTGAGCTTTCAGATTGTCCAATAATTCTTAAATTACCTCTTCTCAATATATTTTCCAGGTCAGTTGTTTTTCCAATGAGATATTTCACATTTTCTTTTATTTTTTTCATTCTTTTGATTTTATTTTATGATTTCTTGATGTCTTGTAGAATTGTTAGCTTCTACTTGTCTGATTTTATTTTTTAAGGAATTTTTTCTTCAGTGAGATTGTGTACCTCCTTTTCCATTTGGACAATTTTGCTTTTTAAGTAGTTCTTCTCTTCATTGGATTTTTGTGCCTCTTTTACCATTTGGTCTATTTTGTTTTTTAAGGTGTTATTTTTTCTGTATTTTTTGTGCCTCCTTTACTAAACTAATGACTCATTTTTCATAATTTTCTTGTATCACTGTCATTTTTTTCCTTACCTCTCCTATTTGACTTTTAAAATCCTTTTTGAGCTTTTCAAAAATTCCTTTGGGGCCTGTAATCAATGTACATTTTTCTTTGAGGCTTTGTATGTAGCTATTTGACTTTGTTTTCTTCTGAGTTTGTGTTATGTTCTTTCTTGTCATCATAGTTACTTTCTATGGTCAAGTTCTGTTTATTGTTGTTTTGCGGTTTGCTCATTTTTCTAGCCTATTTCTTGACTTTTACCTTTATGTTACATTTGGGTTCTGCTCCCAGGGTGGAGGGGCCACTATCTCCAGCTTTAGGTTTTTAATGCTACTGTTTTCACAGCTAGTTCTGGGGGTTTTCAATTCTTTAAAGGTGTTTTGATCTAAAGAGAGATGTGGTCACTGCTCTCCTGGCCCATGCTCTGTTCTGTGAATGACCACAAGAACTCTTCTCTGTTCTGGAACAGTGACTAGGACCCCTTTCCCTGTGGCTGCCCACTTGAGTGGGCTAATGTTCTTCTTCACCCTGGAACCATGACTCAAAATTGCATATGAGCAATGTGACAGAGTCCTGCTTGTAGTGCCAACAAAAGGTTCTCTGTAATCTCCTTCTGATCAGTTGTCTGCCCTTATTGTCTGTGATCTGAAAGCTCTGGAAGTTACTACCACTGATTCAATCACCCCTGAGGCCTGCTGCTGACTTACCAGGGTTTGATCTGCACTGGCCTGGCCTGTGCTAGACTGTACTCCATTCCCACCCCATGAGACAGACCTTCCCTTCTGACCTTCTAAGTTGTCTTGGGCTGGAAAAATTGTTTCACCCAATCCTTTTGTGGGTTCTGTCACTGAGGTGTTATTTTAAAGTTGTTTGGAGGGGAATTTGGGAGAGCTCAGATGAATCCCTACCTGTACTCCACTATCATGGCTCTGCCTCAATGGAGTATCAGTATATATGTTGCAGTATGAGGGCATGAGTTGGGGTACTCACTGAAGAAGGAAAGAGAGGGTCCTGAAGATCTGTTGACAAGATCTACCAGTTTTCTCTTCTCTAGACTAAACATCCCTAGTTCCTTCATCTCAATGAGTTATGATCTCAAGGTCCTTCACTATGCTGTCTGCTCTCTTCGAAGTGTTCTCCAGTTTATCAATGTTCTTTCTAAGATGTGGTACCCAGAACTGAACACCATACTCTACATGTTGTCTGATCAGGGCAGACTGACCTATTTGATTCTAGACCCTGAAACTCTTTCATTTCATCTTAAGACCCCATTACCTTATTTGTCCCAATGCTATGCTGTTTACTCATGTTAAGCTTGAATTCCACAACACTTAGAGATTTTCCCCCAATAAACTGCTCTCTAGGCATGACTCCCCCATTTTTCATTTATGGAATTTCTTTGTATCTCAAAAGATGTAAGATTTTACATTTATCCCTAATAAATTTTATCTTCTTAGATTTTGCTTAAGATTTAGTTTGTATTTAGCTTAAAATCCTTTTGAATCTTAGCTTAGTCACCCAATGCATTAGATGTTACTTTGAGCTTTGTGTCAATTATAAATTTGATGAGCACGCCATTTATGCCTTTAGCCAGATCCTTGATAATAACTCTTAAGTAGTGCAAGGCAAAGCAGAAATCACTGAAGCTCTCCTCTCAAGTTTAATATTGAACCACTAATGACTACTCTGGATCAGCTATTCAACTGATTCTGAAGTCACCTAATTGTGCTGTCAGCTAACACATCTTTCTCTTTTCCATGAGAGCAAACTGAGAGACTATGTCAAATGCTTTGCTAAGATCTAACTATATTTATACATTTGCATGTATGTATATATACACATATATACATACATACACATGTGTGTATATATATTTCTATATGCATACATATGTGTGTGACTGTGTGTACGTGCGTGTGTATGTATATATATATATATATATATATATATATATATGTATGTATGTATGCATGCATGTAGGTATATGTCATTCCCCTAATCTACCAGTCTTAGAGAGCTGATCCAAAAAAAGTGCCTGAAATTGGTCAAGCAGGACCCAACCTTGGCAAGTTATTCTGGCTCTTGGAGATCACTTCCTCCATTTCAAGGTATTCGCTAACTACCCCATAAATAATACATCCTCAGAT
Source organism: Trichosurus vulpecula (assembly GCF_011100635.1). Lineage (NCBI taxonomy): Eukaryota > Metazoa > Chordata > Mammalia > Diprotodontia > Phalangeridae > Trichosurus > Trichosurus vulpecula. The sequence goes on from NC_050573.1 coordinate 389,330,366, forward strand.
TTTGACAGGAATCAAAGCTAAACTCAACAGTCTATAAACTGTACATACTATCTTCTTCTCTCTTTCGAACATTGAGGTATCTGTTCTTCTTTGTCCAGAGTTTCTTCTTTTCTCCATAATTTTTCCATCATTGGTAGTGTCTCAGGATTTATATGTACTAATTCTTCCAGTGCCCTAGAATTCTGATCATCTGGGCCTGATGACTGGAACTCGTTAAGATTAGCTAGATGCTCTCTTACCCACAATAAGTTGGGAGGTAGTATCAACTTACTTCCTACTAGCCATTTTTTCTTCTTATCTTTCCCAGTCTGAAGATGCGTAGCAGAAAAGAAGGAAAAAGAGATGCTTTGCTTCAGTCATTAGTAAGAATTGTCCCATTTATCTGAAACAATAGTCCTAGTCCTTCTCTTTTCACCAATATGGTGAAGTAAGTTTTTTTTTCAATTGTTCTTAGATTTTCCTGCCATCCTCAGCTCTCAGGGTCAGAGCCCTGAAACTGCTCTTACAGAACCATATTTTGTTTTCATATTTATTCTCTATTACTTGCCCTTGCTTCCATCTTTTAAAACTTCACATAGGTCAAACATTTTCCCTTTTTCTTCCTCATTAGAATTGTTTCTCTTTGTGCCTTCCCAAATACATTCTTAAGAACTTACCAACCCTCCTGGGCTAACCTCTTCATTTACAGATGGGGAAATAGAGGCCGAACATATTAAGCAACTTGCCCAATGTCACTCAGGGATGGGATTGAAATCCAGACCCTCTGATTCCCGATCAAGTGCCCTTTCCACTATCCTGTGTGAACTGAGGACCACATCTACTCCTATACCAGGAGACTAAGACCCAGGGAACTTACATCATAGGTAGTCAGTAAACATAAAAAAGATTTGAAAGCACAGTTTTGAGTCCAGGTCCAGTATTATTTCAACTATACCATGATGTCATGTGTTATATTTTTCACTTGTATTGTAGAATGCCTCATGTTTCTCACTCCACCTACAGCTGGATAATTTCTGAATGAGTGGCAGAAATATGAAGGGGGTAGAGCAACAAGCTCTTAAGAGACATAGTTAAGGACCTTCTGGTCAGCCACAGGGAAGCCAAAAGGTGTGGTAGCAGGGGGAATGAGGTGTCTTTACAGGTGAGTGGAATGAGGTGTCTATATAGTCAGGTAGCAGGTGGTGGTTAGAGTTCCAGAGAGGTAGACAGAATTCAGGAAGGCCTGGTACCAGGGAGGAGGGACATGAGCATGGCACAGGGTGGAGAAGGTAGAGAAGGGCTAGGGAAAGAGCAAGGCAAAGAATCTATCCCAGAATAAGTGGGTGACAGAACAGACACTGAAAGAGATAGTCATAAGGGAACAAGACAAAGAACTCTGTTGAAATTGGGATACAAGATGAGGCAAGGCACAAGACTTGCTCCCATTGGGTAAGGTCAAAGTCCTATTGTTAGAACCAGAGTACAAGATCAGAACAGTAACAAGGTTGATAAAGTACTGAACCCTGGACTAAATAATAGAGCAATCTTGGCATAGGGAAAGGGACTGAATCTGAGATTTCATTGGTGTAAAGATCATCCTGGGTGAGGAAATTCCCTCTACCAAGTCAGGTTAGACTTACTGATAGGTGGGTGACCTGTTGAAGGTCACAGACTCAGTATGGGTCAAAAGCAGGACTTGAATTTAGATCTTTCAACACTGAGGACAGCTCTCGATTTATTCTGGCTCCATATATCTGCCTGCAGGGGTTCAGATTTGTCTCAGGGCCCAGGAGAGATGGAATTTGTGACCTAAGCTTGAAGTATGTGGGTTTTCAGGAGATAGATCAATTGTTGCTATAACAGATTCAGGGTCTTCAAAAAGCTGATAGCACATACGTAGAAATACCTCTCATTAATTCTTTCTATATCTGTGCCTACTGCTACCATGGATGAATAGAACCATATTGTATATTTCTTTAGCTGTATAAACTGAAGATATTATAAGCACAGACATCTAATATCCCAAGAAGTTAAGTGACTTGTCCAAGGTCACATAAGTAGACAGGTGGTACAGTGGGTAGAGCCCTGACCTTGGAGTCAGAAAGACCTCAGTTCAAATCCAGCCTCAGACACTTGCTAGTTATGTGACTCAGGGCAAATGACTTAACAGTGGCCTGCCTCAGTTTCCTCATCAGTAAAATGGAGATGATGATAGCACCCAGCTCTCAGGGGTTTTGTGAGGATAAAGTGAGATAGTACTTAGGAAAGTGATTTGCAAACCCTCCAGCACTATATAAATGCTAGCTATATAGCTAGTTAAAGGGAGACAAGTTATGAAATGACCTTGTCAGGAAAAAGTGCTGGGTTTGACGTCAAAAGGTCAGGTTTGAAATCTGATTCTTCTGTTTTACAGATATTAGGCAAATCATTTAATCTTTGTGAATTTTAGTTTATTTATCTATAAAATGAGGGAGGGACATGGAGTCTGCATGAATTCTAAGGCCCCTTTCAGCTCTAAAATCCAGAAATGACTCTAAGTCTCCTGACTCCCAGGACCCTTTTCCCCAACCCCACAAAATTTCTGACTGCACTCATGGAAACTGGAATGCTTTGGGGGGAAGCCCTTTCACCTGGAAGATCTGTATGTCTGTTGCCAGCATTTGAGGCACAGAATTCACTCTGTAGACCCACTCAGGCTGGTGTCTAGGAAATGACTAGAGAGATACAGATGCTCAGCTGGTTTTGATATGTGTGTTAGCAATAATGGAAAACATTTTGCTTTAAACAGAAATGTTTCTCTCTGGTGAAAAAGAGTTGTTTTATTGTTAGCAATTTTTTCTGATAGTTTCAATAGATGAATAACCCTGATAGGTTTACATTTATTACCTGGCATATATGGGCTCTAAATGCCCTATTAAAAAGGGAAAAAGGTTTTATCTTCCACAAGCAGAAATCATTTCAATGTTCTTTTGCTGCAAGAAGCTCATCTCATGAGTCCTGTCTCAGAGGAGAAAATGTCTTCAATTAATTGCATCGAGAAAATGCTGCCTTCTTTGAAATCTTCTCATTTGCGTGTTGGTTGGGTGTGTTGGCATAAGAATGAGCACCATGCTATTTAGAGTTCATAAACTGGTATCTTTGGAATTGGCAGTGAAAGCACAGGATATTTTTGACTGAAGAGACAGAGTCAGAAATTTGGGAGGAGGAGGGTACCCAGCTTTTCAATCAGTTCATTCTGAGCCTTAGGCTGACAAATTGATCTTTTAGCAAGTATTTATTGAGTGCCTATTGTGTGTCTAACTCTCCTCCCAGCATTGAAGGGATACAAAGAAAGAAATGCGTGGTGTCTGACTCAGAGGAGTGCAAAATCTGGTTGAGGAAGCAAGACTTAGAAAAAGACATTAGAAAATCATGTGAGATTGCATTGATGGAAATGCTAAATTATGTGATGTTAACTATTAAATGTTTTAGAAGTGAGGAATCAGATAGTACTGTGAGCTAGAGTAAGCAGGGAAGGATTTGGGAAGCTTCTCCCATCACTCCTTTCCCGGTCCTCTTTGTTCCATTCAAACCTGACTATCCACTGCCTTTTCATTTTCCTGCCCCACACATAGATCTGTGTCTTTGTTCACAACATTTCCTACACCTACAATATTCTGTCTCTCCCTCTCTCTCTCTCTTTCTCTCTCTCTCTCTCTCTCTCTCTCTGTGTGTGTGTGATGGACCCCTTTATCAATCTGATGAAGTCTTTGGACCCTTTCTCAGAATAATAGTCTGTTTTTTAAATTCACATTCTAAGGTCATGCTAAATTTCAGCTTTAAATTAATGAAAATTAAGGTTCCCATCCAAATTCATGGACCCCCTGATATCTACCCACCAGCTTCTTGGGGATCCATAAATCCTAAGTTAAAACCCCCTAACATAGAATGTTCTCCCCACCCATCTCTACCTGTCAATGACATTAAGTTAACATTATATATAGTACTTTATGTTTTATAAATGTTTTTGCATATATTTCAATCTGATCCTTGCAAAAGGCCGGTAAAAAAGGTAGTTTAAGCATTTCCATTTTGTGAATAAGGAAACGATGTATCAGGAAGTGGAATAACTGGCCCAAGATCATGTAACAATGGCAAAAAATGCAATTCAAATCTCCTGACTGCAGAGGCAGAGACAAAAAAATGAAAATATTAGATGTTGGAAGGGATGTAGGAAAACTGGGACACTAATGCACTGTTAGCGGAGTTGTGAACTGATCTGACCATTCTGGAGGGTGATTTGGAACTATGCTGAAAAGGCTACAAAACTGTGCAGACCCTTCGATCCAGTGATACCACTGCTAGGTCTGTATCCCAAAGAGATCATAAAAAAGGGAAAAGGACCTATTTGTACAAAAAATATTTATAGTATAAAAATACATTCTTTTTATACTGGCTAAGAGTTGGAAATCAAAGGGATGTCTATCAATTGGGAAATGACTGAACAAGGTGTAGTATATGATTGTAATGCAATATTATTGTGCTATAAGAAATGTCAAGCAGGATGATTTCAGAAAAACCTGCAAAGCCTTACATGAACTGATGCGTAGTGAGGTGAACAGAACCAGGAGAAGATTGTATACAGTAAGAGCAATATTGTTCCATGAATTGTGAATGACTTAGCTATTCTCAGCAATACAATGATCCAAGATAATCCCAAAGGACTAATGATGAAGCCTACTATCTGCCTCCAGAGAAAGACCCAGTATCGATGGAATACAGACTGAAGCATGCTATTTTTCACTTTTTTCTTTCTTTTTTTTCTTTTATTCGAGCCTTCTTGTACAAAATGACTAATATGGACATGTTTTACATAATTATAAAAAAAAATTACCGGTCCAGGATGGTAGTTTTAGATTTGGGCTAAACTTTCTTTACCTCCAATCATTCCCCTCATTTTCATTCATTACCTTTTATTTCTAGTGGAGCCAGAAACAAGGGGATAGTAATAGAGGAAACAAAGGAATAGGAAAAATGAAAATAAAGGCTGAAGCACAGAGGGAAGGGAGTAGCGATAGAGGGAGTAAGTTTTCATCAACCAGTAAACACCAGTACATGTTACACTAACACAATGTGTCAAAAGCCGCCCATCTGCCATGCTCTGTATGTGCCAACCTTTAGGCTAAAATCAGGCATGAAATAACGAAGATAGCATTTCTCAACAATTTCAGACCTCAATTCTCCTTTCTGTTTCCTTATCACAAAATGATTCTCTGGATTCTTTCCTTCCCTACTCTTGACCAGCTCCTTTTAGGGTCAGGAACAAATCAATAAAATAAATGGTTGGGTTAAGTTCAGTGATGTGATAATACAGTGGGCATTTATAAGTTTGCATTTGTTTCTATCTTGAATTCTACCCCATATAGTATAATTGAGAGAAAGAATGTGACATAGTGAATAGAGAAGCAACATAGTATACAGGAAGACCTGGGTTCAAATTCCTCCTGTGGCACATTCTAGCTGTGTGATCTTAGGTAAGTCCCTTAAACCTTCGCTGCTTTAGACCACTCTAAGATTATAAGTTACAGAGAAGGTACCAACCTGAACTGGTAGCAGGAGTTTCCTCATTCAACAGCTCCCTGTTTCAAAGAAATCACAGGTCTGTCCCGCGCTGCAGTGTAATTAACCATTATGTAAATAAAGTAACACATTCCTTATCAACCTTTTGGTTCCTAACTTCACTAGAGTGCATAATTAGAGGTGTATCACTTAGGGCAGCACCCTTTTATAACACTGGCACCTGGGGAGAAGGGTGTTGCTGGCTTCAGGGTTCTAATGAAAGGAGATGCATCTGTACATCACCCTCATGTGATTCACAGCACAATGGAATTCATGATATAGTGCAGAAAGGGGCTTTATAACAGGGTTTTATTGTAAGTGCACAATCTAGTTTTTCATTCCTTTTTTCTTGGGTATCTGTTCCCTTAAACCCTCTTCTTTCTCTCTTTCATTCTCTTTACCTCTGGCCCTAAAATAAAAGCAATCTCTCTAATAAGCTCCTTTTAAAATCTCTGGAGTGGCACTTGTATTGAAATCTTCATATTTTATTGATTCAATAAAGATTCATTCTACTTTATGAGAAGAAAGGAATTAGGAAGCATTTAAGCTTCCTTAAGGGTGTTTTATTCTGAAGAAATTGGGAGAATTCTACTTCTCAAGGACCAAAGCTTGGCAGCTGAAGAAAGATGTTGCAATGATGTTTCTGAATCCCACAAGAGAGTGGGGGTGGAAGAGAGACAGCTGTCAAAGAAATAATAATTTCAGTCTGTCCCCATAATCCTGTGCAAACTTGAACACATTCCTGTAAATTACAAGGTAAGAATTGTTACTTTTTTAAAGGTGACCTTATTAAAATTGGGTTCACTTAGGCCTCACTTTGATCTGTGAAAAATAAAGGCATCCATTTACTTCTTAGATCTGACAAGAGATGGATGGTCCCTGGCTTCAGTCTAGAAATTTAACATTTGACAAGAAAATCTGCTTGCCTTTGAAATATTTCCTCAGTTTTCCCAATTTGTTACAAACAGTAGCAAAGTAACTCTCTTCCACATCAAAACTGTTAAAATTCTGGTTCCCATGTGACCTTGGCCAAAGTGATAGATACATGGAAAGAAACTGTACCTGGATGTGGAGATACAAAGGATGCATGTAAAGAATAACATTGTGTTTTCTCTGATGGGATTTCTCTAACTTTCTAAAGCTCACTGCTATAAGAACAGGACAGTGCAGGGAATCAGATTCCTAAGAAAAAAGTACTGTAAAAACTTTTAATAGAGGAATTTTACTTTAAGCAAGGGAACCTTAATATAACGCAATTTGCCATAGAGCAGAATTCATAAACTCGTGGAATTCTACGGGGAGGTGGGAGCTCAGGGGTCCTTGAGTCCACACCATACCAAAAGCCTCAATTCCCTCTACAACATCCCAACAAAGTCACTTGAACACCTCCAATGATGAGAAGCCTATTATTTCCCAAAGCAGCACATTGCAGTTCAGGATACCTCCAATTTTTAGGAATGTTTTCCCTTACATTGAGCCAAAATCTGCCTCTGCAAATTTCATCCATTTTTCCTGGTTTTATCCTTTGAGGCCAAGCAGGACAAATCTAAACCTCCTTTACACCATAGTACTTTGGACTTCAAGACGGTTGTGATGTTTCTCCTAAGTAACCATTTCTTCAGGCTAAATATTCGTAGGCCCTTCAACAAATCTTTCTTTGCCCTGGTCCCAAAGTCTCACCTTCTGGACTCTTCGGCTTATCAGCACCCTTCCTAAAATGTCATACCTGAACTGAATACAACACTCCAGCTCTGGTCTGACCAGGGCAGAGTCTGGTACCAACTCCCTTATTCTGGTTACTATACCTCTGTAGAGGAGTCTAAGATTGAGTTAGTGGTCTGGGCTATGATTGCCAGGCTATTGACTTGTGTTGAGTTTACCAATTACTAAAAGCCCTCAATCATTTCCACATGAATTGTCTACTCAAGCTGTCTCTGTTCCGTATTTGTGCAGTTGACTCTGCCTGACTCATCATCCATGTTCTGTTCCAAGCTCAATAGTTGGCGTTTTTATATATTGACTCTCTTATTAATGGTTCAGCATCAGAAACAGCTCTTGTGTTATCAGTGGAAATGATATTAAAGAAGAAGCATAACCATCTGCTTTACCATTGCTCCCTAAGGACCATGGGACTCTTCCATCTGACTTGCAACCGAAATCTTCCATATGTGTTGTCTTCCCCATTAGAATTGGAGTGCCTTGAGAGTGGGGACTGTCTTATTCTCTATATATATCCCCACTGCTTAGCACAGGGTTTTGTGCATAGAAAGTACTTACTAAATGTTTATTCACTTAGTTTTACAATTGGTAACCATCATTTCTAAGTAGATAAGTGTCAGATTTATATATCCAGCCCTATTTCCTCTCTTGAGCCCTGATGCTACATCATCAACTAACTACTGGACATTTGGAACTGATTATTCTATGGGCATCTCAACTTCAAAACATCTAAAACAGAACTCATTCTCTGTGCACCCAATCTCCACCATCTCTCTTTCAAATTTTCCTCTTTCTCTTGAGGGCACCACCACACTCCCAATCTCAGAGTCTTCCTCAGCTCCTCACTCACTCAACCCACATATCAGCCTAGCTGTCAAGTCATATTGATTCTATCTCCACACTGTCTCTACCATAGTCTTCTTTGCATTCACACAGACATCTCTCTGACTTAGCCCCTTTCATCTCTTACCTGGACTATGGCAATAAACTTCTAAATGATTTCACTTGTCCCAGGTCTCTCCTCTTTCCACTCATTCTCCACAGAACTGCCAGAGTTCTGTTCTTTTTTTTGTTTTGTTTTGTTTTGGGGAAGGCAGGGCAATTGGGGTTAAGTGACTTGCCCGAGGTCACACAGCTAGTAAGTGTGTCAAGTGTCTGAGGCTGGATTTGAACTCAGGTCCTCCTGACTCCAGGGCCGGTGCTCTACTCACTGTACCACCTAGGTGCCCCAAGGGTTCTGTTCTTAAAGGGAGGGTCTGATTACGTCAAACCTCCCCAATTCCTCCAAATTCACATATCCATTCAACTCCAGTGTCTCCCTCCCTATTATCAAATATAAACTCCTCTGTCTAGCACTTAAGGCCCCTTTCACAGACTGGCCCCTTCCTGCTAACTCTGTGGTCCAGTAAGTTGGTAAGTTAACAAGCATTTATTAAGCACCTACTCTGTGCCAGGGACTGTGTCAAGTGATATGGATACAAAAAAAAGCCACAAAAAAACAAAAACAAAAGAAGCAGAACCAATCCCTGCTCTCAAGGAGTTCACATTATAATGGGAAAGATAACATGTAAATAACTCTGTACACACATGTTATATATAGGTTAATTGGAGATAATTGGTAGAGGGAAGGCACTAACTTTAAGGAATTGGGAAAGCCTTGTTTTAGAAGGTCCAATTTTATCTGGGACATAAAGTAGCCAAGGAGTCCAGGAGGCAGAGAAGAGGAGGGACAGCATTCTAGGCGGGGGGAGATAGGGAAAATGCCCCCTAAATTGTCCTTCTTTCTCTTCCTTACATGACACTCCCTCTCTTCTTTTCTGTATGTGCCTTTGCCTTGGCTGTCCTCCATGAATGTACTCCTTCCTAACCTCTGCCTCAAACACTAACTTTTGCATGTGGTTTTATTTCCCAGATTCCCCTCCTCCTCCAAAGCCCACAAAAAGCTATGTTCTAGCTTTTTTGTATATATTATATAATGGGTCTACTTTCTCCCCTGTTACAATGGACCAGGACTGTATTGTTCATCCCTCTGGGTCCTGAACACCTAACATAGTTCCTGACGCAGGACAGAACTTAATAAATGCTTGTTGATTAAATGATTTGTCCAAAGTATAGGACTTCACATTTGTCATAAATCCATTTTGTCCTATAAGATTGGGGCCTATCATTCTAGACAGTCTGAATAATTTGGAATCCTGCCCTGGTCAACCAGGGCATTCATTATCATTTCCTTCCATTCAATTAGTTCCTAGCTGAAGCATAAATTCCCTCTATGACATCTCTGAGAAGTATCCAACCAACTTCTGCTTGAACACATCTTAGTGATGAGGAATTTACTACCCCACAGGGCAATTTAATCATAATCAGTGTTGGCTGTTAAGATGTTCTTATATTTAGATATTAAAGTTAGATTTTGGAGCTTGAAAGTATCTCAAAGATGATCTAGTCCAACCTCTTTATTTTAGAGATGAGACATCTAAGTCTCAGAGACTGTGTTATATGTCAAGTTTACATAGTAACATCTACCCATTGCTCCCAGGTCTAAACTCCAGAGTTGCTCCAAATACTTATCTGATCATCAGGTGGTGGAATTGGACTGTATTTAAGATCCAATTTAATTCAGCTCAACATTTTTCGAGCAACAACTGTGTATAAGACACTATTCGTCTCCTAATGGAGATGTAAAGATAAACAGACATCATCTTTTTTCTTAAGAAGTGAAGTTTAAAAACTTTGCTTTTTTCCATCTAGAAAATGAGAGATTAGATGGCGGCTGGTAAGCAGGGACTAGTGTGAGCTCCGTACTGAGTCCCTCCAAAAACCTATAAAAACTGGCTCTGAACCAATTCTAGAACGGCAGAACCCACAGAACAGCAGAGGGAAGCAGGGCTCCAGCCCAGGACAGCCTGGATGGTCTCTGGGTGAGGTCTATCCCACACGGAGCTGGGAGCTGGGAGCTGGGAACGGAGTAGAGCAGAGCCCAGCCTGAGCGGCGTGGAACAACCAAACTTGGAGTCGGGCAGATGGGGACCCTTGCGCCCTGAATATGTGAGCTGCGGCAGTTACCAGACTCTTCAACCCACAAACACCAAAGACTGTGGAGAAGGTTAGTGGGAAAAGCTGCGGGAGTGGAAGGAGTTCGCCGTTCAGCTTCCAGCCCCAGGGGCAGTGGAGGTGGGGCAGCTACAGTTGCTGCTGCTTCTGGCCCCAGGCCCACCTGGTGGGAGGAGTTAAGTGGCAGATCAGAGCAGGAGTGCAAAGCCTGCTGAAGATCTAAGCCCAGCCTGGGCTGGGGGTTCTTGGGGAAGGAGTAGTGCTGGTGTGACAGAGCTGGCACCTCCCCCCCAAACGTGGAACATAGAACTCGTTAGTCTACAAGCAGTCATACCCCACTGAAAAACTCAAGGGTCAAGTTAGTTGGTTGGGAATATGGCCAGGCAGCAAAAGCACACCCAGATTCAGTCTAAGACTTTGGATTCTTTCTTTGGTGACAAAGAAGACCAAAACATACAGCCTAGAAGTAGTCAACAAAGTCATAGAGCCTACAACAAAAGCCTCCAAGAAAAACATGAACTGGTCCCAGACCATGGAAGAGCTCAAAAAGGATTTGGAAAAGGAAGTTAGAGAAGTAGAGGAAAAATTGGGAAGAGAAATGAGAAGGATGCGAAAAAAACCATGAAAAACAAGTCAATGACTTGCTAAAGGAGACCCAAAAAAATACTGAAAAATACACTGAAGAAAACAACACCTTAAAAAATAGATTAACCCAAATGGCAAAAGAGATCCAAAAAGCCAATGAGGAGAAGAATGCCTTGAAAGGCAGAATTAGCCAAATGGAAAAGGAGGTCCAAAAGACCACTGAGGAAAATACTACTTTAAAAATTAGATTGGAGCAAGTGGAAGCTAGTGACTTTATGAGAAATCAAGATATTATAAGACAGAACCAAAGGAATGAAAAAATGGAAGACAATGTGAAATATCTCCTTGGAAAAACCACTGACCTGGAAAATAGATCCAGGAGAGATAATTTAAAAATTATTGGACTACCTGAAAGCCATGATCAAAAAAAGAGCCTAGATATCATCTTTCAAGAAATTATCAAGGAGAACTGCCCTGATATTCTAGAGCCACAAGGGCAAAATAGAAATTGAAAGAATCCATCGATCACCTCCTCAAATAGATCCCAAAAAGAAATCTCCTAGGAATATTGTCGCCAAATTCCAGAGCTCCCAGATCAAGGAGAAAATACTGCAAGCAGCCAGAAAGAAACAATTTGAGTATTGTGGAAACCCAATCAGAATAACCCAAGATCTGGCAGCTTCTACATTAAGAGATCGAAGGGCTTGGAAAATGTTATTCCGGAGGTCAATGGAGCTAGGATTAAAACCTAGAATCACCTACCCAGCAAAACTGAATATCATGCTCCAAGGCAAAATATGGACTTTCAATAAAAGAGAGGACTTTCAAGCTTTCTCAGTGAAAATACCAGAATTGAATAGAAAATTTGACTTTCAAACACAAGAATCAAGAGAAGCATGAAAAGGTAATCAAGAAACAGAAATTGCAAGGGACTTACTAAAGTTGAACTGTTTTGTTTACATTCCTACATGGAAAGATGACATGTATGATTCAGGAGACCTCAGTATTAGGGTAGCTGAAGGGAATATGCATATATATATATATATGTATATGTTTATGTATATATGTGTATGTGTATATATATATATATACATATATATATGTAAAAGAGAGAGAGCAGACACAGGGTGAGTTGAAGATGAAGGGAAGATATCTAAAAGAAATAAAATGAAATTAAGAGATGAGAGAGCAACATACGGAGAGAGGGAGATAGGGAGAGATAGAATGGGGTCGATTATCTCGCATAAAGGTGGCAAGAGGAAGCAATTCTGTGGGAGGAGGGGAGAGGGCAGGTGAGGGGGGAATGAGTGAACCTTGCTCTCATCAGATTTGGCCTGAGGAAGGAATACCATACATACTCAGTTGGGTATCGTACCCCACAAGAAAGAAGAGGGAGGAAGATTAAAAAAAAATAAAAGGGGGGGATGATAGAGGGGAAGGAATACCATACATACTCAGTTGGGTATCGTACCCCACAAGAAAGAAGAGGGAGGAAGATTAAAAAAAAATAAAAGGGGGGGATGATAGAGGGCAGATGGGGATGGAGGTAATCAAAACAAACACTTTGGAAAGGGGACAGGGTCAAGGGAGAAAATTCAATAAAGCAGGATGGGTTGGGAAGGAGCAAAATGTAGTTAGTCTTTCACAACATGAGTATTGTGGAAGGGTTATACATAATGATACACATGTGGCCTAGGTTGAATTGCTCGACTTCTTAGGGAGGGTGGGTGGGAAGGGAAGAGGGGAGAGAATTTGGAACTCAAAGTTTTAAAAACAGATGTTCAAAAACAAAAAAAAAGTTTTTGCATGCAACTAGAAAATAAGATACACAGGCAATGGGGCCTAGAAATTTGTCTTGCCCTACAAGAAAGGAAGGGAAAAGGGGATGAGAGGGGAGGGGGGTGATAGAGGGGAGGGCTGACTGGGGAACAGGGCAACCAGAATATATGCCATCTTGGAGTGGGGGGGGAGGGTAGAAATGGGGAGAAAATTTGCAATTCAAACTGTTGTGAAAATCAATGCTGAAAACTAAATATGTTAAATAAATAAATTTAAATTAAAAAAAAAAGAAAATGAGAGATTATTTGACTCAGTGATCTCTAAAGTCTCTTATAGCTCCAATAACAGTCTGTGATCCACAATTCCATGATCTAGGATACTTAGGATGGGAGATTATACAAGCAAACTGTTGCATAACTGAGTAAAATATGATAAAGAATAAATAGAATAGGCCCAGCATAGTATGGTGAGTGGTAAGACCATTCTATTAGGAACCAGATGATCTGGCTTTTCTCCTTCTTGTGTGACCTTGGGTGAGTCATTTAACCTTTGTAGGCCTCAGTTTTCTTTCTTCTCAGTAAAATGAAAGTCAGATAATACACAGTCTCTAAGGGCCCTTTCAGTTCTATGATTCTTTGGCACATGGAAGATGAACTTTGAGAGTTCAGTGGTAGGAAAGGTCACTTCAAGCTTGACGGCTAAGGGCAGAGGGTGGAAAGAAGAGGTGGTATGTGAATTTAATTTTGAAGGACTAGTAAGATTTCAACAGATAGAGATGGAAGATTGGGGACAGGGAGAAGAGAAGGGAATTTTGAGTATTAAGAAAAGAAAGCAAGACACGTATTCAGAAAATAGCAAGTTATCTTGAAAGTTCAAACCTGAGGTTATATGCAAGGAGGCAGCATTAGGCAAGGCCAGAGTCAAAGCCAGGCAGTGGGGGCCTCAAAAGCCAGATTAAGACGTTTGGACCTTATTGGTTAGAAATAGAAAGTCATATAAGGAGACCTGTATATTAGAAAGATTACTCTGGCAGGATGGATCAAATGCAGAGGCAGTAGAACAGGGCTTCTCAGTCTGGGGTCCACGAATTTGTTTTATAATAAAATATTTTGGTAACCATATTTCAGTATAACTGGCTTCCTTTCTAGTCCTATTGATTTTATTCTATGCACTTACAAAACATTATTCTGTGAAGGGGTCAATAGGATTCACCCTACTATCAAAGAGATCCATGACTAAAAATACGTTAAGAATTCCTGGGCCAGAGGGTAAGGGAAAGGTTAGCAGGCTATTGTAATAGAATAGAGCAGAAATAAAGAGGACCTCAGCTAAGGTGGTAACAGCAGCAGCAAAAAGCAGGGTTCGAGTCCATAAGAGTAGGTGGCCTCCCTCATTCAACTCTTGCCCAGAGACTTAGTATTTTGACATAGAATAGCGCCTTCTTTTCCCTACTTCCAGGGCCTGAGTAATATCATGTAGCTGCCTTACCCCTCCCCTCTGTCCTTCATCCTGTTCTTTGTGGAAGGGGTTAGCTGCCTGGGTGGCCAAAGGCGTTGAATCTGGAGTCTCTCATGACTGCTGTGTTTGCTCCCCTGGCTTGTTGGCTGCGAGAGGACATGGTAAAGAATGATTTGCCTCTCATTTTGCTCACTCCATTCATGTAAGTAGGTTGTCTGTGTCTCCTGTCACCCAAATCCCATTGACCAGAGAAAAAAGAGGAGAAGCATGGTACCCAAGGTACTGTGCATACTAGGTGAGCTGTGCTGTGTTCCCAAGCAACAGCCTCACAAAGGCCCTGGCTCTTCTCCAGTTGGAAAAGACCCCTGGCTCAGGCACAGGCTCTGAGAGGGAGTCAGAGACTGATGTGTGTAATCCTGGCCTGCTTCTCATTCAGGGGATGAAAATGAAATAATGGCTTCCATCGTATGATCCAAAGCCTTTTCCTTACAACAACCCTAGAAGGTACGCAGGCATTAATTACTGTATGAGGTAGGCAAGCATTATTATAACCACACAAATGAAGAAATGGAGAATTGGAGAAGGAGAAGTAACTGGCATAACTGATCAATGGCCGAGCTGGTGGTCGAGACTTGAACTCACATCTTTGGACTGGAAATCATGCTGCCTTTCAATAGCAGCCTCCTCAGAAACAGTGCTATATGGGCATCTGCTCATAATTCTATGCCGGAACTCCTAGATGGGTCTCATTGACACGTCTTTGTGCTGGAGCAGATGATAGGGAAAGAAGTTGTCCCATGAAGAAATTAGCAAACATTTCTTAAGCATTTACTTTGTGCCAAGCCCTATATTCAGCACCAAGGATAGAAAGAAAAAGCAATTCCTACCCTCAAGGAGTTTACTCATGGTTCACAGCTTTATCAAGTCACCCTATATGCAGAATATAGAGATTTTTTTAAAAAGGTAGCTATCTACCTCATATATCATATGTGTGTATATATACATATATATACAAAATATCATGATCTAGAGCTGTCCAATCTGCTCATTTTACAGATGACTAAACTGAAGCTGAGGAAGAAGGTTAAGTGACTCACCTAAGGTCACACAGGTAGTCAGAATCAGAGGCAGGACTTAGGCCTAGATCCTCTCCTGGATCGTCTTCTACCGAGCCATGGTATTCTTCATCATAATTCAGTTAAAGAGGAAGAGAGGGAACATGTCCATAACGATTTAAGAATACTGACAAAGCCACAGAACCCAAGTACAACCAAAAGAACAACATATAAAATGATAACGACAATGCAAATGAAAAGACCATCAAATGGAAGTCAAACTCTGAAAAACTACAAGGACCAATCTTGGTCTCAGAAAATAGATGACCGAGCATATTTCCCTCCTTTCAGCAGCGAAATGGGGAACTATGGGTATAGAATGTTGCATACACTCATGTGCGGTCATTGTGTCAGTTGGATTTGAAATGTTTTTCTTTGTTAGAAAGGAGCATTCAGTGGGGATGGGTAAATCTGCTGATGACTGAGATATAAAAGAAATCAATAAAACTTTTTTTAAGGTGCATTGAAAAGGGAAGGGATGAGACTTCCAGGGAGTTGTAAGGAGGGGTTAGAGAATGGAGATAAGAGAGATCATTTCCTGGGACCAGGAGGTGCCCTTCAAAGACGTTTCCCTTCCAAAGACCTCATCCAAACCTCTCTTGGAAAGACAGTTGCTGAGTTAGCTGAATCATTATTTGCACTGCTGTCTGTGAAAGGTTATGTCTGAAATAAACTTGTGGTCTCTGTGAAATCTCATGCGCTCTGATCTTTCCTGGGAGTGTTCTTGACAGTGTCAGCCCACAAATAAAACACCACAGGTCAAATAACAAAAGCCAGTCACAAATCATGAATTCTGGCTTTCTGACACAACCCTGGTGCTAACAATTTCATTTCTAAAGGTTTACTTAAAATTCTGACAGAAGACTAAATGATCCCAACACCACAGCAGAACATGGGGGCAAAAGAGCAGGGGGGGAGGTCCCCCACCCCTGGGGATATGGTGATCAAAGGATCCAGAAAGGAACCTCAAAAACCACCTAATCCAACTCCCCAGTTTAACAGATGAGGAAACTGAGGTGGAAGAGGGGTACCCAAGGTCACACAGGTAGTAAGTCATCGGAGTCAGGATGCTGACTTTTTTTGATAACCATTCCTTCTCAGATCATGTGGGTCAACACTCTGAAAGCCAGAGGTTGTACAGTTTGAGCATTTCATCTGCTCTTGAGATGATAGACTAAACCTATGAAGGACATGAAATAGGACTTCACAAAGCCATTCATGCCATTTTTTTTCCTTTTTTCCCTCCTCAACCCCCTCTGCTATCCTGTGAAGTCATCAAATGTGGACCAGATGGAACAAAGAATCCCTTATCGACCTGCGGGCTCCACCTGAGACGTGACATCCACATGTGATTCTTCTTTGGTTTCGATCCTGCTTCAGCCATCTTGCTGGGAGTGAAGTAATGTTTTAGGTAAGTGCTTAATGTCTTCCATCGTTTCATTTCCTGAATTGCTTTAAAGGCTTGCACCTGTGTTCTATCCAAATGCGAGACTTAAATGAATAGCAGCCTTTCAGAAGATGAGTTGATCCAACCAGATTTTTTAAATGAATTTTGAAGTTGCAAGACTTTAAGTCTTCGCACACTGCCTTCAAACATGTCTGTCTGTTCTCCAGGACATGCGAGAATGCTAAATGGAGGCGAGCCCTGCTTAAGCTACTACCTGGTTTTCATTTTTAAAGAAAACAGAGGAAGTGACTGAAGTAGTTGCTTTTTTTTTTTTGAGTTTGGTCGACCATTCAAGAAAAAAAGGAAAGTACCTGGCTTCTCAAAATGCACCAGGAGTGTGGCTCTTATGTCATTCACACCCTTCAAGGATGATAGATTTTTTTTTACTGCTTATTGTTGGATTGGTGATTTTTTTTATGAGAGACTACAGGCCCATTAGATTTGCTTCCATGAGAAACATTGATGTAACTAAGAGCATGGAAAAGATAAAACCCAGAAAGTAGGCAGATTGTCACCCATGCTTTGTCACTCATAAATTTGCCCACAAGGTCAACCAGCATGTTGAGGTCTTTCCTTGACTTAGAACTGGAAGGGGCCTTAAAGGTAATAGGATTATCAATTCAAAGCTGGGAGAGACCTAAGAGATTTTCCACTTCAGTCTCCTCAGTTGTGGATGAGGGAACTGAGGCCTCAGAGAAGTGACTTCAATCCATGACTCTCTCCACATTAACACACTTGTATCCCTTAAATGGCTTGCCTGAGGATCAGAACTCACAGTGTTCTTTGTTGTTTTCCCCCAAAGGCAAAAGAAGGGCTCAGGACACAGAGAAGCAGGAGTCTCAAGACCTTGACTTTGGTCCTGGTTTTGTCACTAACTAGACAAATACCCCTTAGGGAAATTATTTCCCCCCTCTGGGCCTCATTTTCCTTAGCTCTAAAATGAAGGGGTTGGATTAGATGATCTATAAGACCTCTTTTTGCTCTAAGATTCTATTCTAGGATTAGGCTAAATCAATGAATATGTAGTATTTAATATGCTTCTTATAAATATGCAATAAAGTAATACTGTGTACTTAGTATCTTGCTTCTAAAAATGAAAACACTATATAAATCACCCTATACTGCATCGTATAAATGCATACTCCTAGTATGAAGTATACTTGGCCTCCTCATTTTAACAGCTTCTTATTTTGGCTTCTGAGAGAAACTGTACTGAATTACATTGATTTTTAACACCTGAAGATAAGATTAATAATGGGCTGATGATCTTCCTTGGGGCCATGGTCTGCTATGAAATTACTTCACCTTATTTGAATTTGTCCATATACATGAACTTATAGGAAAAGCGATCCAGAGAGGAAGAGGGGAGACAGACAGAGAGACAGAGAGACAGACAGACAGACAGACAGACAGACACAGAGACAGACAGAGAGAAAGAGAGACAGACAGAGATAGAGAGACAGAGAGAGACAGAGAGCGAGAGACAGAGAGAGAGAGAGACCGAGAGAGACAGACAGACAGACAGACACAGACAGAGACAAACAGAGAGAAAGAGAGACAGACAGAGAGAGAGAGAGAGAGAGACAGAGGCAGAAAGAAACACAGAGAGACAGACAGACAGAGACAGAGACAGAGACAGAGAGAGTACATCACCTAATGCCTGTGAATTGTCACATCAAGTCAATTTTTATAGACTTGAAAAGGCTGCTAAAGGGTATCTATATTTACTCTTTTGTTCACAAAGCTAACCTTAAGGGTTTTAGGCAGCATTCTGAAGGCCTTTCAACAAGAATAGCAACCACTGGTTAAATAAACCGTTAGGGTGAAAACAGAAGGGTCAGCAAGATAGACTGCTAATTCGCTCATAGCCAAATGACATTTGTCTATTTGCAGACCTTTGATGAGTCATTTCTAAGCATACTTTTAGTCAGCTCAAGGATTACATAGTGGGGACCACAAAAAGGAAATTACCTTAAAATAGGGCTTTAATCTCTTGTAATATAGAGTTGTCTCCATTCATGCTGAGTTCCATTAATACTCAGTAAATTTCTGTGCACACGCTGGGCACTTATTCAATCCATATTTGTTGATGAGGAGGAAGAGAGGCTTTGAAAGGAGCTCTGAGGTATTTTCTGCATCTTTCCTAAAACCGTCATCCTTTGATTCCCTTGACTTATAGACTGCATGTTCTGAGATGAGAAAGAATGGAGAGAAGACATCATTCTGGAAATACCTTTGGTTTAAAGCATCTGTCAAGGATGGGGAATAGAGAGGACAGGAGAATAAAGGGGATGCCAGAAGAGTCAAATGATTTAAACTTTTAAAAAATCACAACCCTATGATGCCAGGATTTCTAATTTTTCGTTGTTGTCATTGTGACTTTGCACAAGTTATTTGTTCCTTCCCCAAAATATCAAACACCTGAAAGGTTCAAGACAATGAAACGCAGGACCTGCATGCGAGATATTTACAATCGAGTAACCATATATATTATTTCTCTCTATAACTGGTTTACTGGTGAGAGAGAGGTAATAGGGTATGGTGAGCAGATATTGGGGGACCGCTCCTTGCTCTTTGACTTCATTATCTAGCAATATGACCCTGAGTGATTTCATCTTGTCTCTTTGGGCCTCACTTTCTTCCCTCTGTAAAAAACAAAGGACTGGACTGTGAACTCTAAGTTCCCTCCCAGAATTCATATTCTATGAAATATATGTAATACTGAAGGTCTTATGTAGAGTGGTTTTATGGTCATGAAGAATTTTATTAGTTACTTGCTTATGTCATCTCGAGCTCTATCATGTGGTCCTGGCAAGAGTTCTTCTTAGGATTTTCCCACCAAGTGATGGTTTCTCTCTCCTATCCCCAATTTATTATTATTTTGGTGAAGGGGAAGGAACAAGAAGGCACATTGTCTGGGTCTTTTCTTTCCTCTTGAGTTGGTCTTTGCAGTGTGGTCCCTGGGCCCATTGCTCTGTCCGTACGGTCCGTGCTCTTGCAATTCTCTTGGTAGCCTCAATAAGTATGCTCTCGGTTACCGAGATGGGGGATATAAGGCAACCCAAGTGGATGTTAGAGTTTAAACCCCAATCAAAATGGGTGGATTTGAAATTCAGAACCCAGCACAAACCTCTTCATTTTCAAGTTCATTTACCCTTGGCAACATGCAACCTCCTGTTACTAAGAAAAAAAGGCTTTAAAAAGCTCATTTAAAAGGCTGAAAAGCCTTTTGGGATCTCCACAAGCTCTTTAAAAACATATTTTGATGATACAAGTGTAAACAAATCACAAGCATATGGATTGAATTTCCCTTAAATTACACAGGATTTTAAAAATGAAAGGGGGGGGGAGACTGTTCGGAAAAATATGTTTTTGGTTTTACTGACTCAGAATGAACGAATGAGCTTGAGGTTTTGACAGACCCTGAAACTTCAGCAGGTTTGTCTGATCTTGCTATGTGTCAGCTCCTCAAAGAGGGTTTAGAAGTTGCAGGCAGGAGCTGGTGAATGTCCAGGTTGAGAGAGCCCATCTTAAAAGGCCCCTGGCCCCTAGAATGCTATCACAAAAAGACAAGCTGGACCATCCCCAGGGCCAGTGTCCCTGTTTAGGTTTAAACACAACATATCTGATTCCCTTAAGCTCTTCCTCATTTGCACCCTAGGCATAATTACAAGGATTCCTATCAAGCCAGTGTGGCAAAGGCTGGCAGTCGAAGCAAGTTAGGTATAACTTCATATGGTGGCGTGCCTCAGCAATCTTGGCTGTAAGGCAGACATGCCAAAGGTTGCATACAGACTGACTTTCAGTGGCACATGGGATGCTCTGCTGCCATGCTTCCTCTGCTCCTACTTTGGATGGTTAGCAGCTGCCACTGCTCTTAAACCCCCTGGAAAGATCCAGAGCAAATGCCAGCCCCTCAGCTTTCATCATCCCCCCCACTCCCAATCCCCCATCAAAGATCAGAAATCAATAATTCATCTGGTCTTTTCAAAGTCAACATATCATGGAAGGAAAAAATATTGGCTCCTGGAGTCAGATAACTTTGGTCAGAGTCTTGTCCCTTCTCTTGGGCCCCTTTGATTTCTCTGAGCCTCAATTTCCCAGTCTGTAAAATGAGAGGGTTGAACTAGATTACTAGAATCTAGTCACGGATGATCTCTAAGGTCCTTTCTAAGTCTTGATCCCATGAACTATAAAAAAATGGTAACTCCTATGCTATAGCGAGAGTTCAACACTTTCAGAAGGGGAAAAAATATGAAGAGGTCAAGTAATGGTGAGTGCTCCCAACCACCAAGGGGTTGTACACAATTAATTCAGATAATTCAGAACACTTCTGGTAGGGAAATAAGGAAGGAAAGAAGGAAGGAAGGGAGGGAGGAAGGAAGGAAGGAAGGAAGGAAGGAAGGAAGGAAGGAAGGAAGGAAGGAGGGAGGGAGGGAAAGGGGAAGGAAGGAAGAAGGAAAGAGGGAAGGAGGGAAAGAAGAAGAAAGGAAGGAGGGAAGGAAAGAAAGAGGAAGGAAGGAAATAAACATTTATTAAGTGCCTACTACGTGCCAGACACTCTGCTAAGTGCTTTACAAATATCTCATTTGATCTTCACAATAACCTTGTGAGGTAGGTGCTATTATTATCTCCATTTTACAGTTGAGAAAACTGAGGCAGACAGGTTAAATAAATTTCCTAGGGTCACACAATTAGTAAGAAGCTGGATTTGAACTTGGGTCCTCCTGACTCCAGGCCCAGCACTCTATCTTCTGTTCAGATTCAGATTTGGTTGGACTCAGTACTCGATTGTTCAACTCTCCTGTCTGAGAAAGCAAATTATGTAAGAAAAGCTCTGTGGCTAATCTAAATCATTAGACTTCTGATAATTGTATTCACATGACAATAGCTCATACATATGTAACACTTGACCAAGTATCTTCCTTCCAAACCCTCTAAGGTAGGGAGTAGAAGTATTTGTCATTCCCATGT
Organism: Trichosurus vulpecula; assembly: GCF_011100635.1. NCBI lineage: Eukaryota > Metazoa > Chordata > Mammalia > Diprotodontia > Phalangeridae > Trichosurus > Trichosurus vulpecula. Next base: position 389,352,074 of record NC_050573.1, read on the forward strand.
CACACAGAAGGAAACTGAGGCTCAGTCACAGGCTGGCAAGTATTAGAGTATTTTTTGGTTACAAAACATTTTCGCATACGTTATCTAAATGTCTTGTATATAAGATGTCAAGTCTCTTAGGTTCATGGAATGGGAATCAAATGAGACCCTTCATTCATTTATTCAGGCATCATAGGTTCTTAGTTGATTGACTTGCTCAGTCAATGGTGGTGGAATCAACATAAGCATCAATCAATCAATCGACACGCATTTATTAAGGGCCTATTAGGCATGAATAAATAAATGAATGAACTTGTTTGATCCTCAGAATAACCCCACAAATTGGGTAGTACAAGCATTGTATCATTTTACATGGGAAAAAAACTCAGAGTTTAAGAGACTTACCCGAGGTCCCACAGGAAAGCGGCCCTCCAGGCCCAATGTATTTCCAAATCCAGGACCCTCTCTACTACGCAAACTCCTGTGGAAATGGGGAGATTTCAGGGGGTGCTCAGATTTGGGAACCTTTATTATAATATCTGAGGAACATTTAAGAGGATCTTACGTGGGGAGGAGTGGAGGAGGGGAGGAGGGATATTGGTTGTTTTGCTTTTAGAACTGGCAGGTCTTTGGTAGAAATTGGAACGGTGAAATGAATCTCTGAGCCACAGAAGGCGAAAAGAGATACTGTGCCATATGTTCTCCCCTAAAAGCCATGCACTTGAGCTCTGTGCTGCTCCTTCCCCACAGGGCTTAAATGGGGATGTTAATGCTACCTTTCTTTGGGGGAATGGTTGTAAGGAAGTACTTTGAAATGATACTATAGCCCTTTGAAAAAGTAAAGTGCTCACTAATATAAATAGCTCATACCCCCTACTTGCGTCTATAGTCCTGGTGTCTGTCCCCTCACTACAATCGCTGTTTCCCAAGCAGTACATAATTTTCGCAGTACAATTTACACTGCCTAGGCAGCTGTCTGCCACACCAACTCTTTATGAAATCCACCCACAGTATTTGACTCAATTGCCTCCTGCAGCTGTGAATTCCACAGGTTGACCACACTCTGCATGAAGTATTCCTTTGTATTTGTTCCAAATTTATTAGCCATTTGTACAGATCCTTTTAGTTACTTGTATAGTTTAATTTTTTAATATACATATCGCCATTTTAAGACTCAGTTCCATTTGTTTGTAGTTAATAGGTAGTTCAGTTTAGAGGATGGTCTTTAAAAAATCAGCATGAAAGCAGTAATAACACATTTCAGATCCGTATGTGGTTCAAAAGCAGATTCGGTCTGGACCTGGCTTAGGGACACAACTATAGCTTTAGTCTTGTTTTCCCTCAATCTGTGTCTAGTTGGCTCAGTGATCAACTTAAAATGCTAATGGAGTTAAGGGTCTAGCCTTGGTTCCCATTTGGTCAACTATTTTCATTGGTGGCCACAGATTTCTTCTTACACAATCCAACCATCTAGTAAATGTCTGTTGTCACAGATGAGGGGAGAAAGAAGTATGAGAGTATGGTCAGAATAGCACAAATTCATCCCCATTGCTAGAAAGTAGAAGAATGAGTTTGGCACATACCTTAATCAGCATAAAGGCTCCTAGGGTGTAGGAATGTGGAGTAATTGCCATGAGTGCTGGGTGCATGGGACAGGTACTAGGCTGAGAGGTAAATATGGTTCTTTATTATCTAAGTGCTTAAATTAAAAACAAACCTGAATCTCATTTATAACCGGTCGTCTCAGAAACTTCTCCTTTCCCACCCTTACTAAGGCAACAGGGATAAAACCTAACACCCTCCCCTGCACACACTGCTCACACTGTTGCCCTTTCGTGATTGTTTTTACAATTTCAACCTGCTCTTGCTAATTCATTTTAAGTAAGCCTGAGTAAAAATGTTGTGTTTGTTGGGAGGAGGAGAAGGACTGCTGGATCCCCCTCCCCCTCCCTCTCCCAGGATGATGGCCTCATTATGACTAGTGGATCAAACCATCATCTTCCTGTTACAAGGATAGGTCATTGTCTTCCCTCTGGTTTACAAAAATGACCCATTTTTAAGGTGCAAGCTGATACCCTTGGTAGGATGGTGCTCCTTTTGTGGTGCCTTTGCTTATTACCCTATTATTACCCTATTAATTAATGTGCTTATTACCCTATTAATTACCCATATTTGGGGTCTTCCTCCAGAAATACCCAGAGTGGCTTCCTTTGTATGAGTGCTTGCTCACCTGAGCTCTCAAAAATATACCCTGATGACAATTTGATAATCATTTAAATGACATACCCAACTCCATCTGTCAATTCTTCTTTTAAACTTTCCATTCCCATCAATTCCTGCTGTTATCTCCCTTGTTATATACCTGAGTTTATAAATAACTGTGTGAAATGTAACTGAGAATGATCAACGTCAAAGGACTTACCTACCCACTTAGAACACAAATAGCCCTAAAATCAAAAACATTGGGCTTCATATAACCCCTGACACGCCCATGAAGTTGTTTTGGTTTTTTTTAGAATCCCTGTGGAGTCATAGAATGTTAGAGCCAGAAGGGACCTTGTATGTCACTCGGTTCAGTGCCCTCATTTCATAGATATGGAGACTGAGGCCCAAAGAGGGGAAATGCCTTCTTCAGGGTCATCTGCATCAGCTAATTGCAGAGCTGCAATGAGAAATTGAGTCTCCTGACTTCCAGTCCAGCGCTCTTTCCAGAAAACGCCCTTCCTATTGATTAGCCGTGCGTCTTATTTCATGGTGAAGATGCCCAAGGTCCTGTCCAACTTTAACTCCTCTGACTTTATGATCATCTTTGTAAGGAAGTTGGGACATATGTAAGAAATGGTCAATAGGAAGAATTCATATAAATTTGGGAAGACTCGTCCTTGTCCGGGAGAACAATTTGCACATTGACCATAATAATGTAAAAGAAAACACTGGCCGATACAGTGACCCACAGTGACTTCACAGGCTGCTGGTAATGCATTCAGTATTCATTCGTTTCATTTAACTGTTCTTTGTTCGAAAGGAAGGTTTTATGGATGAAGTAGGCTACATTGCTAAGTGGTAGAGATGTAAAAGAAAAAGAACATCAACAAATCATTCTTAAAGCTCAACAGAAAGGACCCTGGAAGCCATTAAGTCCATTCTAGTCATTTAGTAGGTGAGGAAACTGAGGCACAGTGAGTTTAAGTGACCAGGATCACACAGCTAGTATATCAAGTGGTATTTGAACCCAGGCCTTTTTGACTAAATAAATGACAAAGTATTCTAAGTACCCCCATCCTCTCCACCACAGTTAGGCATAGAAAACTTAAATGACTTGCCTACAGTCATTCATTCATTTAACAAACATGTATTGAATGGTAAAATGTACAGGGTACTATGATGACTATTGAGAACACTGGACCTGACCAATGGGGGTTCCCAATCTAGGAGGAAAGATAACACACTCACAAATAACAATATGAAATAGAGTATAATAAGACTATGAGAGAATAGCAAAGTATAATGGCAGTTGAGGAGGGGGAAATAATTTTTCTTTCTTCACAGTCACATCCTGAGGAAAGGTGATGTACGCAGCACCCTGTGAGCAAGTAAAGCAGAAATAATTACAGCTTTTCCTCCCTGTCCAAATGCTAGCCAACCTTCCAGGTATGGTCCTCAATCCACCACCTCCCTTACTGAGCTGGCTCACAGCCACCTATCTCTCTGCTCTAACCATTGTGGACCCTAATAGTCATGTTCATTTATGACTTATTCCTTCAGCTGTGTAAGGTTGCCTTCCCAGTAAGATTGGAAGAGCCTTAGGGAAAGGTCCAAGACATGTTCCCTTTCTTCCCAGCTAGCACAGAAAAGGCTCAATGAATACTTATTGAATTCAGTTGAACGGGAATTTATAAACCAAACATCAACTGGACAGACTTAGCAAATTTCCCCAATGGGAAACTATACCAGACGAGAAAAGATACAGACACAGGACAGGACTCAGATGTGTATGTATTATAGTGGACCCATAATGGGTCAGATCTGCTGGTTCCTGTCTAGTGCCCAGTCTACCTGTCTCAGACCATCCCTCACAGTACCACAAAAGGACATGTTGAAGAAAAAAGGACCAGTTCCTCTCCATGATGTTAGCCTTAAAAAGTGAAACATACCCCAAATCATGTCTACAGAGGCAAGATTTCTAATAGGTTGTATCATTTCACCATTCCCTCTTACCTTCCCCTAGCCTTCCTATTACCTATTTTCAAGAAAGAAAGAATAATATGGGGTCAAGAACACTGGGCTGAGTGTGGGAAGACAGAGGCTATTTGTTTAGACTTTGCTATTAGCTACCTTACACAGGAAAGGGTGAGAACTTTTGGAGTCAGTATGGTACAGTGGGCAGCTAGGTGGCACAGTAGATAGAGCACGGACCTGGAGTCAGGAAGACCTGAATTCAAATCTAGCCTCAGACATTTACTGGCTACAAGACCCTGGGCAAGCTACTTAGCCCTGTTTGCCTCAGTTTCCTCTTCTGTAAAATGAGCTGGAGAAGGAAATAGCAAACCACTCCAGTATTTATGCCAAGAAAACCTCAAATGGATCACGTGGAGTCAGACAGACTGAAATGATCGAACAACAACAAAAGGTATAGTCTAAAGAACTTTGGTTCTGGGGTCAGAAGAGCAGCATTCAAATCCCATCTCTCCCAGTCATTATCTGTGGGATGTAGGCACATTATTCAACCTCTCGGTGTCTCAGTTTCTCCATGTCTACAGTGAAAGCATTAATTATAATGCTTCTAGAAACTTTGATGTCTCAAATTCTCTACTATTACTCGATACAAGAGTCATTACGACTTAGAACTGGAAGTCCTGAGGATAGGGCCTTAGAGATCACATAATATAATTCTCTCATTTTACACATGAGGAAACTGAGACCTGGACTGGTAGTTATAGATCCAGAGTTCCTAAACCCAATGTCTTTCTCACTATAACATAGAGGATATTAAACATAGGAAGGTTTTTAAAGTCTGACTGTTATTGAAGGATTGGTCTGGCTCATCTTTGAGAGCCCAATCTTAGAGCCAGGTGTGTAGGATATATAGTAAGTGCTTAATAAATAGTTCTTGATTGATTGCTGCTTCAAATAATTTTGCATATGTAGACACAGCCTGGGTGAAATAGTAGACCAAATTAAGGCTTCTTTTAATAAATTCCTCCTTAATACTTAGGTATTTAATGAATTGGGGGAGGGAGGTTTGGTGAGAATGAGTTGCAAAGCAGTTGTTCCTTGAGAGGTATGCTAGTGATGACAGTGAGCTAACATAGAGGATAGTAAACCTGGAAGGGCCCTTAGAAGGCATCTAAAAATCATGGTGACAGTTTCTCATTTATATAATGTCTTAAGATTTGCAAAGTGCTTCAAAATTTAATAAGCCTAAAAGAACTTAATAAAATATTAATTAAATCCAGAGGAAATGATGAGAGGACTTGAAACTGTGACATATGAAGAAAAATTGAACAAACTGAGGGCGATTAGCCTGGAGAAGACAAGGGTTGGGGCCAGGGTGACATGAGGGTTTTCTTCAAGCATTCAAAGGGTTACCCCATCTATAAGGGGGGAGATCTGATGTGTGTGGCTCCATCAGACCAAGGGGATACAGAGAGGTAAATGTTCAGCCATGTGGCTCCTTATACTCCCTAACTATTGGTGCTGTTCATTTCACCAAGCAATGAACTCCAAGTTATTGGTAGCTTTTAATTGGAGTATGGACAGTCACTTTGTTGGGGTGAATCGAGGGCTGTTATGGAGATTAATGTTCAGGCAGGAAGTTGGACTGTTAACCTCAGAGGTCTCTTCCCACTCTTAGATCCCAGTATTCTACAACCCTTTGTAGTAGGTAGTAAGTACAAGGATGATCATCCCCATTTGATAGGTGAGGAAACTGAGTCCCAGAGGGGTAAAGTGATTTGTCTAAGTTTGCATGGTTAGTAACAGAACTGCAACTAGAACCCGAGTCTCCTGACTTTCTGGGCTTTTTGAGGATAAAGATGTTATGAATTTCTATCATTAGGTTTTTCACAGAACATCAGAAAAATGTGTCCTGTTGCTTCATTTGAAACTAAACAGTGTCAGAAATCCTTTGACTTGAAATAGACACAAAAAAGCACAGTCCTATGATTTCCTGGATTGCTTTAATTTCTTTATATAGTGAAACCATATTGAAAGACTAAAACCTAAACATAGCCTCTGTCTACATGACAGAAAAAAATACTTGTTTAGAAGGAGTAAACTAGTCAATGTAGTCAAGAGCTGGAGTTTCTTAACATGCTTTGGAAACAGATCTGTCCTACTAAAATTTCTTCATGAAATTAATTTCAAATTGGTGTTTTCTCCTGTAGTAAAAGGAGAAATTCTTTGTCAAAAGATTTGACTTTGGCATGAGGTGTGGGTCGTATAAATAAATAAGAGGGGCTGCATAGAATAATGCACAGACAGCTTTGGAATTAGAAGGTCCTGGGTTCAAGTCCTGTCTCTGACACATACTAACTGTGTGACCATAGAAAACCTCTCTGTGTTCCATGCAATTCTTTAATATTTTAGATTACAGATGAGTTGCTGATCTGCACAGAGGTTAGAAGTGTCCAGAATGGAATTTCTCTAAATGAATGAAATCAAAAATTCAATATATCTAGATGCCCAGTGGATAGAGCATTGGACATGGAGTTAGGAAGACCTGAGACAAAATCAGGCCTCTGACACTTACTAGCTTTGTGACCCTGAGCTAGTCATTTAACCTTGTTTGCCTCAGTTTCCTCACCTGAAAAATGAGCTAGAGAAGGTAATGGCAAAGCACTCCAGTATCTTTGCCAAGAAAACCCTAAATGGGGTCACAAAGAGTGACTGAAAATGACTGAGCAAACACTGAAACTGGAAGAATAGGTTTAGGTGTGCTTTATGTATGGAATACAGAAAAGTCTAAGCCTCTGTCCTCAGGGTTCTTAAACCTTTATATGGAGACAAACTATGAAACAAATATGAAGTTACATAAGACAGTATGTAACTGAGTGCTTGGGGTTTGGTTCAGCCTAGAAGTATAATTGGCATTCAGTGAACAGAGAAATCACAGGGGTTGAAGTAGTTGGAGAAGTCTTCAAGGAGAAGGTGGGATCTCAGCTGGACATGAGAAGATGGCTAGGATTTACAGAGAGCAAGGAGAAGAAGGAGGGTAGAACAGAAAAGGGAAATCAGCCGGAGGTATAATTAGTTTGGCAAGGAGTGGGAGTTGGCAAAGGAGGACAGGAATTCTATGGAATGGAGAGACTGGCTGACCTGACTGGTATAGAGGCTTCCTGGCTGCCTAGTGGGTATTAATGAAAAATAATGGTGGCTATATAGAGTGCTAAATTCATCATTTAACTCACATTTGGAGTTTCTTACAGTCCTTAAAGTAGGTAGGACGAGTCTTACTTTCCTCATTGTACAAATCAGGCAATGGAAACTCAGAAAATGAAAGGATTTTCCCACAATTACACTTGATCTTCTTCAAGTCCAAAGTCCATTGATCTGAGGTATTAGGCTATTTTGAGCAATAGTAGTTTTTGTTGCTGTAATTTTCTATCATATTTATCAGTATAGAACTCTCCTGGAGCAACAAAGTATCTTATTTTGATCATTTGAAAGGGAAATTGCCTTTATTTTATGGGACAATTCGTATACTGAACATATAGTAAACTTTTTATTATCCTACTTTCTAGCAACAAAAAAATCTCTAATAATTGTACACTTTATAAATCACTGGTATGATGGTTATTGATTTTTAGAATGTCCATGAAGCAACCTGAGATCTCAAAGTTTCTCAGGAACATAAAAACAAAACACAAGTTCACCATGATGTTAGCCTTAAATATGTTTCCTTATATTCAAGTCTTTGAAAATTGATCATTCATGGTGCATAGCAACTCATTACTAACCAGAATGCCTCTTGCTCTACTCACATCAAATACCATAGAGTTCATTCAGGTGAAAATTATCCCTAGTTTACTCTAGGCCCTGAAGGCCAAAAGGAGAATAAATCACCCTAAAATGTTCTTTTCTATTTAACATTAAACCTAAGTGATTTTTAATTCACCTGCAGCAGCAATGGAAGTTTATAAATGTTTTCTCTTCAAGTTGGGGTTTATCTTTTGCCTTAAAAAATAATTTAGTGTTTTGGGTTTGCAGTTGCAGGAAATTTGATACTTTCCAGAGTAGTTTTATTTAAAAATATCACATTCCATCTCTTACTTTTGTTCCATCTTAATTAAAGCTGTGATCTCCTTGCATCAACATTGGTCTTGCATGAGTAGGTTAATGCTGCAGCTAGATCAGTTGAGACCAGGTGTGCCGACAGAGAGTTCCAACCTCCAGCTCACCCTCTGGGTTATGAAGTGTTAGGCATTATGGGCAAGGCAGGAGTTTGGACAGACAGACTAGATCAGTCATTGTATCTCAAAGGAATGAGTGAGTCAAAGATGAAGGGACATAGTCTTAAATTCGAGCATCCAAGAAGTCAATAGAACTTCATCACTTCATCAGAAAGTGGAGTCAAAAGATCAATTCAATATTCTACTCTTTTTGGCCTTCAAGGTCCAGAGAAAGCAAGGGAGCTTTCTAGGGCAGTGTCTTTAACCAAATTCATTCAATATATCATAGAATCATTGAATCTCAGAGTTGAAAAGGACATTGCAAGTCATCATGTACGACTTCCTGCCCTCCATCATTCCCTTTTACAATATCTTTCACAAATGGTGATTTATTCTCTCTTTGAATACCTCCAGTGATAGGCAGCTCACTGCCTTCGGAGGCAGTCTGTTCCAGTTTGAAGATGGTCCTAATTGCTACATTAACCCAAGAAGTACCTCTTCATTGCTTCTATCCATCAGTCCTCAGTAGGCCCCCTTGGATGAAGTAGAATAAATCTAGCCTTTGTTTCACATGTATTTGAAAACAACTATGATATCTACGCTTGAGTCTTTTCCTCTCAAGGCTAAACATCTTCAGTTTCTTCACCCAGCCTTCATGTTACATGGATTCAAGTGCCTTTACTGTATTGTCCATACTCTTTGGGGACATACTTTAACACTCCATGCCCCTTCTAAAATCTGGGGTCCAGAACTGGACACAAATATAACAGACGCGGCCTGAAATAACTTGCACTATTTGTTCAGCCCTCCTCTGGCTGGGCAGCACCTCTGAATTTCAGGGGCATTTACTGGTCTCTGTTTTTCTGACTTCTGAGAAGGGCAACTTCCCTCAACGTGCAGAGAACACAAAGGATACTTCAATGGACACCGAGACCTCTGGCTACACCTCTTGTCATTTCTACCACTATCTGAGGATTAGCAAGAGACCACTGGTACACTCTTAGTTAGAATGGGAAAAGCAAGATGATATGAGGTGTGGATCAGTTCAATCAGCATTTGTTCCTATGGCTCCTATTGCTACTATTTGCCAAGTACTGTGCTACGCACTGACTGTACAAACTTACAAAGAAGGAACTCTGAAGGAACTTGCATCCTAATGGGAGGGAATAAATACAAATAAAGACAGCAAAGTTAGATACAAGGTAGTCGGGGGGGCATTAGCAACTGGAGGATTAGGAAAGACTTCGTGTAGAAAGTGGTGCTCGTACTGTGTCTTGAAGGTAGAGAGATTCCTGGGAGGCAGCAGGAAAGAGGGAGTGCATTCCAGACACAGATGAGGATCACTAGGTGCAGAGACAAGGGATAAGAGTTCTATGTGTGAGGAAGTGAAGGAAGGTAAGGTTGATCGGATGATCAAGTGCAGGAGAGGGAGTAATAAGTGAACGAGGTTGAAAATATAGATTGAGGTTGAGTTGTGAGGGGCTTTAAAAGATAAACAGAAGAATGTAGGGGCAGCTAGGTGGCACAGTGGATAGAGTGCCAGGCCTGGAGTCAGGAAGACTTATCTTCCTGAGTTCAAATCTGGCCTCGGACACTTACTAACTTTGTGACCCTGGGCAAGTCATTTAACCCTGTTTGCCTCAGTTTCCTCACCTATAAAATGAGCTGCAGAAGGAAATGGTAAACCACTCCAGTATCTTTGCCAATGAAACCCAAAATAGGGTCTTAAAGAGTTGGACATGACTGAAAACAACAATAAATTTTGAGATGAAAAGAAGAGGGAGCTCATGTTGAATGACCTTAATTTCTGCAATAAAGTAAGAGAGACAAAGAGTCCTCAGCTGAGCGTGTGCAGAGACAAAGAAGGTTGGGAAGCTTAAAGAGGGAAGAGAAAGTTTGGAATACCTTTTGAAGGAAGTGAGGCAGGGAATTAAGTAGAGAGGAATAAAAGGACTGCCTGACTGCAATGAGAGCCCAATTGAAGATGGAGGACATGAATTTACAATGCACCCAATTAACTTTTGTGTGACTTCCTCCAGCTCCTTTCAGCAGCAGGTGACTAGGAGAGGTGAAATGCACTTAGCAAACAAGTACAGAAATGATGACCCTGAAGACTAGAATTACTTGATACTGTGTTAACTATAAAAATAAAACACAGGCTTAAGGAGAGTGCTAGTTAGCTACAAGACCTCTGTGGATAGTAGCATAAAGAACATAAATCATCACTTCTGGGCAGGCTTGAGGGGGAAAGGAATAAAAGGTCTTAATGCCTTAAAGTTACTTTTTAAATTGTCAAGCCTAAGAACATAGAATTTTAGAAACTGCCTAGTCAAATCCCCTCATAGTGTAGAGGTAGGGATTGGAACCTAGAGATACATGTGACTTATCTAAGGTCACGCAAGTAATTTGTTTTAATGATAAGACTAGAACTCAGATCTCTAGTCCCTTGCTCTTCCCATCACAGCTCTCTGTCTTCATAGAATCATAAAATATTAGAGTTTCAAGGGATATTGGAGATAACTTATTCCAATTTTACAAATAAAGCAGCTGAGGCTCAGGACAGGGAAGTATCTTATTAGAGTCAGTTGTGAGTGTGTGATAGTGCAGTCTAACCCCAAATTCCTGACTCCCAGTCTGATGTGCTTTCCATTAAGTTATGAATACTGAACATTGTAGTTTTAACTTCAACCTTAAAAAGTAAAAGAGCAACGAAAAATGGTCCATTTCCTTGGAAAATGGAATCTGATTTGGAAAAAAGGGAAATAACTGAAAAAGAAACCCTTCCTCTTCCATTTTAGGTGCCACTTTCTGGAATATCATATTCATGGTGTTCCTTAATTTGCTTTGAGAAGAAAAAAAGGAAGAGAATATAAAAATAGCTGATATATTTTACTTTTACAATCTCTCCCCTGGTTATTACTTTGAAAAAAAAGTATACTATAAACATGTCTTTGTTGGGTCTTAAATATGGATGGTTTTTAAAAAGAATGCCATCATGTAGGATTAGACCACTTGGTTGTATCCCTTTAAAGACTTAAGAACAACTCTTTATCCATATTATGTGATAAAGCCATTATAATTCACTACTAAAATAAGTCCCATTGATACCAGATAACCCTGGCTCAGTCTTCTTGGGTTTTGCTTCTCTTAATCCCTGATTCATTTTAATGATCTTTCAGGCTTCTATTCAGCTGAATTCTGGAATTTCTTATAATCTTAACATTTTAATGTGCTTATAGCTTCTTTAATCCACCATCGGACACATCTTTTTTAAAAGTCCTTTCCCAAAGTCCTCTCAATTACTTTCCCCACTTCTCTAGTCCCAGCTTCTTTCCTTCCCTGATGTAAGTTTTCCTTCAGTATTAAATAATAGGTAAGGTGGATAGAGTAGTTCCTGGTTTTATAGTTTTTTTTTTTATCTTGAGAACTGTTGTGTGATTTGGTGGGGTTTGTTTCTTTATATTTTATGAAGAGTTCTGTGGCATAGTAGAAAGAGCATTCCTCAGAAGACCCTGGAATAGAATTTGAGCTCTGGCACTTTGAGAAGTCACTGATCCTAGGCAAGTATGTTGTACCCCTATTGAGCCTCAATTTCTTCTTCTGTAAAATGGAGACTATACTCCCCCAGGAAATTACTTCCCCTAATCAGTACTGACTTTGTCCTATGTGAACAAAAACTTCCATTTGAGTATTTCTGATGGACTTAATATCTACCATTTTGTACCATCATTGTTTATGTATGTTTTGTACCTCACTTAACTCGATTGTACCTCCATGAGGGCAGGGGCCTCTATCTTGTCCTTCCAACACCTCACACAGTCTCTGTATGCAGTAGGTGCTTAATAGATGTGTTTGGAATCAAATTGTCAAATATAACTTGCTCTTTTCTGCATTTGTGTTTAATTGTCACTTCGCCAAGGGGCTGTGTTTCTTCCCCACTTTATTTCTAATGACCCATTTCCAGAGGCATATGTACCACAGAGGCAGCAGCTGATTTAAATTATCCAGAGTTTACTGAGCAGGAACAACCATTGACCTAAGTATCCTTTTCCTAACAGTGTCCCAGGCACAGCTAAATAGCAGTAACCCTGCCAGGCCCCCCATCCTCCATGGCTTAGTGTGCAAACACTTCTAATTATTTTTCAATTATTTTAATGACTTGAAACCATTAAAAACACATACTCACATTTCTACATTTTGAAAGAATTGCCAGTGTCTCCCTGAACCAACATTTCCACTGTTGAAAAAAATGACTGAGATGGAACATCAAAGATTTGCAAACAAGACCACTGAAAGAATTCTTGTTTTTCTGCCCATCAGAGCTTTGCATTGTCCAGAAACAATGTTATTTCCAATAGAAGCTGGCCAGCTGCAAATACCGTTCCTTCGAGGTCGCCCACAACACAGTCTGGGGAAATTTCACTAATGCTATTTTCAGGGAGAAAAATGGAACCCCTTTGCTATCGGCTTGGGTCTCCAATGGTCTCTTTCATTGTGACTGACAGGTTAGAACACGCCTCCTTTTGATTGGGAAAGAGGAAAAGAGGTAGCTGAGCCAAATTCTACCCTCTGAGCACTGCACACCCAGGGTCTCCAAGGAAGCTGGAAGGACTTCGGGGAATCTTAGAGAAACATGTGATACCTTTTATTCCAGCTTGTACCTGGAGACTTAGAATTAGGGAAATGGACATGATTGACACCCAAGTCAATATGGGGACACAGTTGCTGGCTGTCACTTTCCATCATCAATTTTATATCATTATTTCTCATGGTAAAACTAAATGTGAGGGGAGAGCTACTAATCTCTGTTTTTTTTTTCTTAAATCCAATGTTCAAAGACAAATCACAACTGATTTTGAAGGGAAGTAGCAGGTTTCAATGCAACCAATGTTTACTAAATACTTATATTGTAGCAAAGTCATTTTTCAGTTGTGTCTGACTCTCCATGACCCCATGTGGGATTTTCTTAGCAAAGTTACTGGAGTTGCTTGCCATTTCCTTCTCCAGATTATTTTGCGGATGAAAAACTGAGGCAAACAGGGTTAAGTGATTTGCCCAGGGTCACCCAGCTAGTAGAAGCCAGATTTGAATTCAGGTAGATGAGTCTTCCTGACTCCAGACCCAGCACCACCCATCTGCAGTTATTAAACACTTACTATGTACATATCACACTGCCAGGTACCACAAAGTGTAAAATTGAGTAGAAAGCATTGTCCTTATCTTCAAGTAGATTATTGTCTCAGTTTTTTTTTTCAGGGGATAGGGAGATGAGGGGATGGTGTCAGTGGGAGCAGAGGGGGAATAAGATATGCAGAAAAATAATTATTTGTATTGAGATCATAGGATCATAGAGCCAGAGCTAAAAGGACCTCAAAGGCCATCTAGTTAAACCCTGTCATTTTACAGAAAAGGGAACTGAAGCTCAGAAGATTTATGTCATTCTCCCAAAGTTACACAAATAAAACATGTTGGAGGTGGAGTTTGAATTCAGGCCCTCTGACTCGAGAGCCAGTTTGATTTAGTTAAACATTGGCACAGAATAAGCACCATAGAATTGTTAATTATTATTGTTAAAGCATTGTTATTAAGATACTGGGAGATACAGAGATGAAAATACCAGTCTGTCCTCAAGGAGTTTATAATCTAATTCAGTAAGCATACATGTTATATACTGGTTAGCATAATGCAAAGTAGAATATCGCAAAAGATGGCAAAGAAGTCATCTAAAGTATGCTAAGAAAATTAGAGACAACATTTATTTTGTCTGGAGGGATCAGATGGCTCCTGGGGTGGACCTTTGAAGGAGAGGAGCCTGACAGCGAAGGCGAGTAAGGAATATTCTGGGGGTGGGGACTGGATCTGTGATTTCATTTGTGTAGGGGATTTCCAAATGAGAAATTAAGCGTTTGCTCAGGCTCACACAGAAGTGGAACTTCCACCCAGGTTTTCTCGGCTCCAAGGCTAGCTCTCAATCCCCTGCACCATGCTGCCTCTAATAATACAAGGTAAAATGTTACCATATAACATGAATAATATAAATATATAACCATACGGTAACATAAATACAAACAAAATGCTCTGGGGTTCCAGAGGAAGCAGGGGCTGCATTCAGTTGTAGATTAGGGAGGGGTTTACGAAAGAGGTAAAGTATGAAATGGTCCTTGACTGACAGGGAAGATGGTCGCATCACTAAGTGGAGCTAGGATAGAGATCACCTAGTCTAACCCCATGGTTTTATAGATAAGAAAACAGTTATTTGTCCAGGATCACACATCAGATTAATGATAGAGCTATTATTTAATGTTGACTTGACTCATAATCTGATACTTTTCATAATAATAATAATAATGACAACAATTAGGATAAACATTTATATGACACTTTAAGGTCTGTAAAGCACTTTACATATGGTAAATCATTTGATCCACTAATGATCAGATAGATTTATCAAGTTGTATCCAAGGACTTGGGTGTTAATTCGAACCCTGCAGTTGAATCCTGATCAAACCAGGAAAGAAGGAACCAGGACTTCTCTCCACAAAGTTTCATTCCCATGTGTCATTGTGGAATGAAGGTGACCTTATTTTGAAGACAATGATGGTGGCAAGTTCTATGAAGCTCAAAAGGTTTCATAATAGTCTTGGCAACAGGATATATCTTCTATGCCAGGACCAGCTTCACTACATGTTGAGGATCTCATCACCAGGAGACTGACATCTTGGTGAAGAATTCTTTGTCCATGATAAACTATGAATCAAAGCAGAGTACAAAATGGCCCTCACGCCTGAGAGGCTTTCTGTTTATGCAGTAACGTGAGCAGTGTGGGAGAAAAGGAAGAAGAGATTAGATTAGATTGGATTGGACTAGATTAAATTAGATTAGATTAGATTAAGCATTTATTAAATTCTTGCTGTGTGCTGGGCACTGGGCAGAGAATGTTGAGAATCACACAGTTTTAGACTATCTATAAACATTAAATTAGCTGCTGTTATTCTAAATGAGAGATCCATAAAGAGAAGGGGAGAGGGAAGAGAACAAACATTTACATAGTTCTTACTTTTCAGCTGAGGAAATTGAGGCAAACAGAAATTAAGTGACTTCCCCAGGGTCACACAGCTAGTAAATATATGAGGCTGGATTTGAACTCAGTGCTCCCTGACTCCTGGCCCCAACATCCATTGTGCTGCCTGAGAGATCCTTGAACTATGACCAACAAGTGAACATATCACTATGTTCAATGAACATAATGAATGAATGAAAAAATATTTATCCAGTGTCTACTGTGTTCCAAGCACTGTACTGAGTGCTGGAGATAGAATTGCAACCAGACAAGTAAATACATGCCCTCAAAGAACTTATATTCTAATAAGAAGTGACCAGGGAGAGATGTTTTGGTCTGGATCACAGGGATGGTGAATGGAACTATGAGGGAGTTGACTGACATATTCTTCCCAAAATCAATAGTGGTCTTACTTTGATTATGATTCCCAGCACAAGAGATGGGAAGGCTGGAGCTGGGTCGAGTGTCATACTTTTTGCATCAGGGAGATGGTAAGAAGATAGTTGGGCTGGTTATCTAGATAGAGTAGAAGGTATAGTGTTTTTCCTAGATACAGGCTAGATATAGGGGAGTATATGAGTTTGAATTCACTCATCAATCAGACTCCACTCCAAGACGGGAGCTTCTCCCACAGCATGATCTCAGAGAGGTCCAGGGATCCAGAAGTCAGAACAGTCAGGTAGATGACAAGAAGATAGCCTAAGCGCATGTCTAGATGGGATGAATCACGACAATATTGCCATTCTCACTAAAAGTTGAACCAGAAGATGGAAGGAAATTGTACTTAAGTGAAAGGGTGCCTCACAGGTTCTCTTTGGAGAAGTAAATGAAAGAGTAGGCACTTATGTTTTGAATTATGTATCCAAAGAAATATTATTTCATGGAATATTTGGTCATCTCCTATTTCAGTGCTCAAAATGTGCTTGTGAAAAGACCATCAACCAAAGTAGTTGTAGCTTACATGCAATTTAGAGTGCCAATAGCTAATCTGTTGGAGAGGTGGTAAAGAAATTCTATGAAGAACTTGGTTTTTGTTGTTGTTCAGTCGTGTCCAAATCTTCGTGATCCCATTTGGGGTTTTCTTAGCAAAGATCCTGGAGTGGTTTGCCATTTCCTTCTCCAGCTCATTTTACAAATGAGGAAACTGAGATAAATAGGGATAAGTGACTTGCCTAGGGTCACACAGCTACTAAGTATCTGAAGCTACATTTGAACTCAGGAAGATGAGTCTGATTTCTGGCCCAATATTCTGTTCACTGTGACACCTAGCTGCCCAAGAACCTGATTAAGAACCTTCAAATTGTATCAAGATATACTCTGAAACTCAGTAACTTCAGTGTAGAGGTGGATATAGGTAAGTATGGCAAATATATATGCTCGCTAATATAGTTCATGAATCAGAAATAATCATCCAAAGGTTGGTAGACTAGATGAAAGCTTCATGCTTGTATGTCATGACTACCTTCCTTGAAAATCAAAGGCATTGGAAATGAAGAGCAAATTATATTTATATATTTATAGTTTCTTAAATGCTTTCTTTGGCCATTCAATTCGGTCCATTAGATTTTTATTAAATGCCCATTATGTTCTACTATTTCAGATTATTTCAATTTGTTCAGGTGTAGATGCAAAATGTAGATAACCCAGGGGCCCCTTGCTCTCAAGAAGCTTGTACTTTATGGATCACTGCATTAATATCTATCTAGGCAAGGCACCTTGACTTGGAAAAACTGGAAGGCTAGAACTTTGCTTCTCCTCATCCTTCCCCTCTTACTGTTTCCAAGCACTGGATAAATTGTGGGTGTAGGGGAGGCCAACAAAAGAACCTAGGCATTGCGGACCTAATGTCTCTGCACATTGGGTCAGGAGGTTTGACTCTACTGGGATGAATCCCAGATCAGAGCCACAGTTACTTGCTGGTGCATTTTCTTATGACTCTGTTTCGTAGTTGTTAACAGAAAATAATAACTGTAGAAGTTCAAGTTGTGGCCCACAAGTCTTTTATGGAGAGCCAGGTCTTCAAGAGGGAGGAATACTCCACACAATACCCAAGTGACAACAACACCAACATGCAGCCAACAATCAGCACTGATTTCGGTTGTCACCAGCTGTGGGACAGCTGTGATATTCCAAAAAACCACAATGGGCTCAGGCTACCCAGTGGCTATTTTTTCATTAGAAAAAAATAAAGCAGCTTGTGGACTCCTTCCTCCTCAACACGTTTGCCTCTAGCCTTAAGGGGCTCTTTTACAGTGGGACACAGGTTTCCCACTTTCAGCAAGTAATTACAGGATTTCATTCCCCTCTAAGGGAGAAGAAAGAGTAGAGACTGATTGGAGCATCTTGCTGTGAATGGAGGGCTCCAGGTGAGGGTGGGAGTGAAAAAGACTTGTCCTGTTTGCCTTTTTCACCCCAAAAGAGGAGCAGAGTCCCGACGGAGAGATTGTCAACAGGAGACCATCTACCCTCTACTGAGCTTTGCTGACAGGCCTAAGTCAGGACTTCCCTGATCGATAGGGAACAGTAGGGACTTACTGCTTCAGTCAGCTGAAGTGGGCCAAGGAGGATGAATGTTCCTAGTGTAGACCTGGGATGGATAATGGATCACTAGGCTGAAACAGATCTTTAATTAACCAAGGCTCTACAGTGTTTTAAGTTCATTGGTGCCTGGCCATAAGGGTGTTTCTAAGTTCTATAATATGTAGCCCAGCTCTAAGTGAGTTCCTTTTGGTACTTCCAATGATATACTTACTAAGTTGGAAAGGTCTAACATGAGCCTCTATTTTACTTTGGAAGTCATAAAAAATAATTCATTTATATAGTACTCTGGAGAACTCAAAACACTTTCCTCATAGCCCAGTTAGGGAGAGAGTAAAAATCATTACTCTCATGTTAAAGAGAGGGAAACTGAGGCCTAGAAGAACTAAATGATTTGCTCAGGGTCAGATTGTTTACATCAGAGGAAGGAACTAAATTCAGGGCTTCAGATTCTCCATTCAGAACTCTTTCCACTATACTGCATTGCCTCTTGCGTCCCCTACTATATTTGCCATTTTCTACACTGTCTTGCCAATCACCTTGAAACTGTCATCCTCCTTGGCCCTCTTCAGCTGACTGAAGTCGCAAGTCTCTATCTTTCTCTAGTGAGCAGGGGAGTGCTGACTTTGGGACTTTCAGCAAAGTTCAGTAGAGGTAGATGGTGTCCTGTTGACCATCTGTCAGTCTGGACTCTGCTCCTCTATGGGGGCAAAGGGAAAACAGGACAAGTATTTTTCACTCCCACCCGCACCACCCCATTCAGTTCTAGAACCATGGTCAAACCAACTCTGCCATTGTTTCTGGAAACTGTTTGGCAGTGTGCTTTCTATGTCTCCATTTGTCATCCCTTTATCTTTCTGGATTAAAGTGCTCCTCCCTGGTCACCATTCCCCAGCTGTGTTGTCTCCTCCTTTAAAAACACAAACTCCTTTAGAGCAAAGGCCATCTTTGAGTTTATATTTTTATCCCCAGTAATTTGCACATAGTAAGTGATGAATAAAATGCTTTTTTTTCATTTGCACATTCCTATGTTACACAGAGGCTCCAAGTGAGCAATGTATTTGTATAATTCGCGGTTCACTTAAAATGAAGTCACCGTTTTTTTTTTTAATCTAGGAAGAATATGTATATTCTAAGCTGAATTTTCTAATTCTGTGAGGGGAAAATGGATTCTAAATTGAATTTCTTGTTTCTTTATTACTATAAGGGACGAACTCCCTTTGTCAGAATTCTACCTGGAGTGAAGAATTGAAGCTATACGTGGCCCATAATCTAGGGAGTTGCGCTGTTGGCATCTCCTGACCTTTCCCTACTTTTACACATTAACATTGGCATATTCAAGTGGACTCCAACTTGGCAGTGCTAAGTTAGAACAGTTGCCAATTGTATTAATGCAATACTTTTTCTGTGAAGTATTCCTTCCCACAGACTTTTGAATGAAGCTATCAGGAAGTTTAAGGTTGCTTTGATAATCTGAAAATCTTACCAAAAACCAAGGTGACAACCTTCATATGTGAATTTGACTTACCCACTACTCAAGAATGGTGGTAGTTTGCACTAAGCCATCCTCTTGTCCTCTGCCTTTTCCCCTTGTCTTGAGTAGTTTGTAACTTGGCTGGCTGGGGTTAAGCAGCTGTGGGGAAAAAAAATAAAGTTACCGAATTTCCCCATGTATAAGATGCACCCTTTTTCAAAAAATTTGGGGTCTAAAAACTGGCTGTGTCTTATACCGAGGCTGTAGATTTTTTCACTTGCATTTCGCGCTTGTTGTCTTTGTGCTCATTGTTTCACATTCGTTACCGGTATATTAGGTTACGTTTTGCCACGTTCTGCCCAGAAATGGCTCAGAAAAGATTTTCGTACAGTGCTGAATTCAAGTTAAAAGTGATCCAGTTTGCAAAAGTGAATGGAAATCGTGCTGCTGAACATAAGTTTGGTACTCCTCCAACTGAGAAAACAATCCGAGACTGGCTGCGGGAAGGAGAAACCCTAGTGAAAATGCCACGGCAGAAGGCCATGAGAGGCAAGTCAGCAAAATGGCCTGATGTAGAGAGGGAATTGAAGATATGGATTGAAGAGCAAAGGGCAATTGGAATTTCTGTGTCCACAAAGATGGTTCAGGATAAGGCAAGAATTGCTGATGAAAAAAGTTACCGATTTCAAAGGAGGACACAATTGGTGTTTCAGGTTCATGAAACAGAATGGACTAAGCATGCATACATGCACCAGACTTGCCCAAAAGATGCCTGAAAGCTATGAGCAGAAGGTCCTCGAATTTCATCATATCATTGTATGAATTTTATGATGAATAAAACTTGAGCTCAATAACTTTATGTAATACATTTTTTTTCAGATTTTGGGCCCCAGAATTAAGGTGCATCTTATACATGGGAAAATATGGTAACTGGCTTCCATGAGGGTCAGACTTGTGGTCTGGGCATTCTGAAAACTCATGAGATAATTGTTCTTTATAGTTCTGAAAGTAAAAAAAAATCAAGACTGCTGTTGCCTTAGAACTCTGTCTTGAAAGGGATCACCATATACGTACTATAGTGGTACTTTCCCATTTGTTTTACATTTCATATAATAAATTCATATTTTTTTCTTGTTTTAACAAGTGAAATTTCTGAGGAACAGAGGGAAAAAACAGTGGTGGATTTCTGTGCTTGGGGCCCAACTTGCAGACTGCAGATAGTTTCAAACCTAATGTAATGTATTCATCTCTCTTTACATAATTTCCAACATTGTTCTAAAAGAAAATGCCTAAGCAATTAAAAAAATAAAAACATCTTCCCTTAATTTCTCAAGTTAGTATTTATTCTTTAATTGCATGTTGTTTCATTTTCCTTGAAAAGAAAATATTATTTAGTGAAATGATAGACAGCAAGCATTGGTCTCTGCCAGAGAATGTCAGCCCAGCCACAGCAATAACACTAGAGGAAACTTTCTTTCTTAAACACTGGCTAATTTGTGGCCATGGATCAATTGTGACTATTAAACTCATTCTTTGAACAGTTCTCTGTGACATGGACAAATGAACATACACTGTAGTTAGACAATCCAGAAACACACCATCTCTCATTTCACAACCACATCTGACATGCTTCTGAAATAGTCCTACCACTCACTGGCATTTAAACAGACAGGGCAAAGTGTTCTCTAAATGCGCACACGTGCAATAAGCTCTAGTCACTCTCTAGAGAAAAACAGAGTGGGCTGAGTATTTGTGTCTTAAATCTCATACCATGCAAAACAAAGTCTATAAGAAAGGTACTTATTATAATTTTTCAATCAGGTCAACAAAGGCTTACTGAGAATTGACTATGTGCCCTGCACTATGCTAGGTGTTTGGGAGGACATGGGAAAGATAATTCATGCCTCTGCTTATTATAATCTTATTTTAGTTTATTGACATTTGCGTGGCTATGTCATCTGGCAGACAATAAGAAAGCAATGCCCTGATGGGGTCCCACTATATTTTGCCTGGTTGAACTAATTGTGGAGTATTTTAAGAGGGGGTATTAACAACTGGGCTAGCTAGGTAACATAGTGGATAGAGTACCAGGCCTGGAGTAAGGAAGAGCTAAGTTCAAATGCAGCCTCAGATACTTACTAGCTGTGTGACCTTCAGCAAGTTACTTAATCTTGTTGGCCTCAGTTTCCTCATCTGTAAAATGAGCTGGAGAAGGAAATGGCAAATCACTCCAGTGTCTTTGCCAAGAAAACCTCAAATGGGGTCATGAAGAATTGGACATGACTGAAAACAACTAAACAACAATAAATTTTGAGATGAAGAGAAGAGGGAGCTCATGTTGAATGGCCTCAATTTGTGCAATAAAGTAAGAGAAAGAGAGAGAGAGAGAGAGAGAGAGAGAGAGAGAGAGAGAGTCAGTCATGAGCTGAGTGTGCAGAGACAAAGAGGGGTGGGAGGCTTAAAGAGAGAAGAGAAAGTTTGGAATAACTTTTGAAGGAAGTGAGGCAGGGAATTAAGTAGAGAGTAATAAAAGGACTGCCTGGCTGCAGTGAGAGACCAGCTGAAGATGGAGGACATTAACTTACAATGTACCCAATTACCTTTTGTGTGACTTTCTCCGGCTCCTTTCAGCAGCAGGTGACTAAGAGAAACTAGAAAACAAGTACAGAAATGGTGACCCTGAAGACTAGAATTACTTGATACCTGATACTGGGTAAGTCCCTTAACCCTGTTTGCCTCAGTTTCTTCATCTGTAAAGTGAGCTGGAGAAGGAATGGCAAACCACTCCAGTATCTTTGCCAAGAAAACCCCCAAGGGAGTCATGATGAGTTAGACACCACAGAAATGACTGAATAACAACATTGACAGACTGTGGTATGTTAAAGAGAGTGACCAAGATGATAAGAGAACATGAAACCATGACATATAAAGATTGGATGAAGGAACTGGGACAGATGAGACTGGAAAAAAAGACAATGGGCATGGCATCATTCTTTGATTACTTCAAGAAAAGTCACATGGAAGATTTATTCTGATTAGCCTCAGACAAAAGAATTAGAACTAATAGGGAGAAGTTATAGCAAGGCAGATTTGTGTGCAACATAAAGAGGAAATTCCTAATAACTGGATAAGTGTCCCAGAATGGAATAGGCTACCTCAAAAGTTAGTGCCTTTCCAATCACTACAGGGTGTCCCCAAAGTCTGGGCACGTAGGCAAAAATACATATTTTGAAATATTTGGAATATTAACCAACCTTAGCCCCCTTGACTTCCTTTTCTGCGGCATGCTAAAGGAGAAGGTGTACTCAATGAAAATCACAGATGCAACACACTTGATTGAATGCATAAAAAGTGAATGTACTAAAATTGACAGCAATGTGGAGCCATTGCATCAAGTTCATGTGAATCTTACAAAGTGCATCAATCTTTGCATCACAAATGATGGAAGTCATATTGAAGATGTTATTTGTTAATATTCCAATTAAATAAAATGTTGTTGAAAATTTCATTCATTTCATTTCTTTAAAATGTGCATGTTGTCTGTGTGTCCAGACTTTAGGAACACCCCGTAGAGTACTTCTAAGAGTAGTAAGATGACTATTTGTTGGAAATATTGTAGGAGGTATTCTTCAAATAGAGGAATAGAGGCTAAATGATATAGCCTCTATATAGGTCCCTCCCCAACTCTAGGGTTCTGGAAAAGAGGAGAAATATTAACAATGCATTTATAAAGTGCTTGAAGGTTTACAGAGTACCGTCCATAGAACAGCCCACCCTCTATAGAAGTCTTGGCTCTGAAGCTTCTGTAAGTTTCATGGGGTGAGATGTGCCATTTGAAATCTCATCACCCAGAGGCCCCACACTATGGAAGTGATCATGAGAAGCCAGTACAGCTTTATCAAGAATAGCTCATTCAGGGAAGCTTCAGAACCATGACGGAGGTAGACCCCCATTACCTCATCCTTGTACCTTGCTTTTTATCCTAGGCAGCCACTCCCCGCCTTAGATGGACTTACCATCTGTGATAAAGAAAAACAAGCTGACTTCCGGGAGCCAAGATGGCAGAGTAAGCAGTAAGTCATTCTCACTCTCTTTTACTGACCTTGAAAAACCCAGAAAATACTGCCCTGGGAAAAACCCTAGAACAGCGGAGCCAGCAGAAAGATGAGGTGCTGTAGTGTTTTAGCTCATGAGGATGGGGGATTAACAGGTAAGGTCTCTCTTACTGTGGCTGAAGGGAACCAATACAGGATGGGAGGCATCCAGGCAAGCCTCACCTCAACAAACCAGCAGGAGATCCTGAGCCCCAGGACCTCCCCTCCCCCTCATGCCTTCCCTCAGCCAGGGGAATCAGCAGACACCAGTGCAGAGAACCACCACTTGTACTGTAGACATGCATCTACTAGTGGCTGAGCCTACCCCTGCTCTAGCATGGCCCGTGGGGAGGAGGAGACCTCCAGTGGCCAGACCACCCAGCCCCTCATACCTCACCCCATGAGCTTCAGTGTAACGCCAGGGAAATGCAGAGAGACCTCACCCAGCCTCAGCACACACCAGCCAATACCACCAGCTTCAGCTTGGTACCAGGTAAGATGCTGCATCATATAGCTTCCAACTGCCCGAACCTAAGGTCCCAGCACACAAAGCCCATAACTAGGCCCCTAGCCCCAGCACAAGAAGCATGGGACAGAGTCCCAGAGGCAAAAATCAACTTTAAAAGCCAGGAAAAAGGCAAATACAATGAGCAAAAAGCAACTTAGAAAAGCAAAGACCATAGATTCTTACTATGGGGACAGGGAAGATCAAAACACAAATTCAGAAGGGGACAGGATTGTTACTATACTTACATATGAAACCCCAAAGGGGTAAATGAACTGATCTCAAGTCCAAAAAGCTTTCTTGGAAAACCCTAAGAAGGATTTTAAAAGTCAAATTAGAGAGGTAGAAGAAAAATTGAACAATTCCTTTAAAAATACAATTGACAAAATGGAAAAAAAAAATTCACTGAAGCAAACAACTCATTAAAAAGAAAAACAAGCTACAGTGACCATGTCTGGCAGTATATTTGCTACTCTGTCCTTGTTGTCTCTTGCTTCTTTGGTGTGATGGGCAAGAGAGAGCCTTCAAGTAGAGGAATAAGAAGATAAAAGATATTTCTAGGGGCATTGGTCTACTTCTCTCCAAAAAACCAGTCAAATAATATAGCCAAGTCATGTGTCCCAGACCAGATTGGATTGTTATGGCAACAAAACTACAATAAGGCAAATGTCATGCTTCAACCATCAGGCCAAAACAACCCCTTTTTATCTACCGTGTTTCAAACAGCTATGCCAGACCCGACTACTTAGCAATGACTCTGCCATTACTTGTTTCAAAATATGGGGCAAGGTATGGATAAACTATGAACACATGGAAAATACTATACCACAGCCATAGCCTTTCCCTCCCTCAGGGCCAGAGTAACTGCTGCACCTTTAACATCTTCTAAACGATATGTTACACCACCACAGAGCCTCACATTGGTCAGAGGTTCCTAGTGGCCCTGGGAACCTGCCCAAAGTTTTACACAGGTGTGTCACTCTAGCTGAGTAATACCTCAATCAGCAACCATTTTCTATCCTTTAGTCTAAGTCCACCATTCAAAGAACTCAAGGTCCTAAGTGTACATGTAACTTCAATGTATCCTGACTATCAGGCCAGCAATACATCTGTACAGTATATGCCCTTCCAAACCCACCCCTCCCAGTCAACTGGCTGAATCCTTGCAAAGGCCCATACATAAAGCCATGTCTATAGTGATCTGAAACAGGACTATGTTTGTCACATCAGTATAACTGCTGTTTTGAGAATATCAGATGTCGACCATGGAGTCAAGCCTCAAACCTGGAAAACAAGTTCTGACCTCCACCCTAAGGCAAGAGCTTCACTGTTAGGATGCCATGATTACCAGTACAATTCCCAGACTTCATCTTCATCGCATCCCAATCACACAGCACTAGGTCCACAACTGCATATTTACCATGCCCTAAACACTAGTTGACAGCAACAGCTGTGCCATTACTGGGTTTTAAAGGCCAGACTAGGGCAACAGCTTCATCTGCCATCACTTGGCCAGAAGAGTAAATTAATCCTTCACTGATCTTGGGACACTGGGTCAAAGCCTTTCTGAATCCTTCATGTGCCCTGACCACATGACAAATACTCCTAAGAAACTATTGATAAGGTCAAGGATACTTCTGGACTGTCACAAAAACAAAAGCCAAACTAAACCTATATCTAGCCCATACCGCAATCCTGTGACAACCTTTACCCAACCCCTACCATAAGGCCATACTTCCACTCAACCTACTTACACAGGTGTCTGCATTACCCCACCTGAACTACCCAACGAACCTGTCAAATTGGGATGAGCTACCCAAACACAAGCCTCACACTATTATATCACCTTAACCTAGACCTTATAGGGGGCCACTCATCTACCCAGTCCTAACCACCAGGCCAAGGATTTGCCATACTCCAATGTCCAGGATAGGATTCCACTCTATTTACCAGACATTAGAGATACAAAGACAAAAACAAGATAGTCCCTATTCTTAAGGAGATTACATTTAGTTAGGGGTGAGAGAAGAGGGGAATAAATTGCCTAAAGATAAGTAAATGTAAAATATGTACCAAGTTAAAAAAAGGGTAACTCATGCCAGACAAATTGAATTCATTTTTGGACAGGATATGGATCAGAGGAATGCTATGGATATAATTTACCTAGGTTTAAGAAAAGAATTTTTTTCAAAAGATGGAAATGTCTGACCCAGAGGATAATACAGTTAGGTGGATTTGGAACAGGTTGAATAGTTGGACCTAAAGGGTAGTAATGAATGCTTTGATGTCGCCTTTGCAGAATGTTTCCAGTTGTGTACCTTCCTCAGTTGTCTGTGCTTGGCTCTGTGTTGTGTTCCATTTTAATCAAGGACCTAGATAAAAGTATTGATGGCATTCTTAAAAAAATTGCAGATGACATAAAGCTATGGGAAATAGCTAATACATTGAATAATAGAGTCAAGATTCAAAAGCTCCTGATAGGCTACAACACTACTGTGAATGCAATAAAAAATAGTCTAAGGATAAACGTAACATCACAATTTGGGTTCGAAAAGTCAATTCCATAAATACAAGATGAAGGAATACTTGGTCAGCCAGCAGCTCATCTGAAAAACATCTGGGGGATTTAGAGATCTGTAAGCTCAATAAGTGTCAACATTGTGATGTGATAGCGAAGAAAACTAATACAATTTTAGGGTGCATGAAGAGAAGTATATAGTATCTGGGACTAAGGAAGACTACATATGGAGTATTGCATTTAGGTCCAGATGACACATTTTAGGAAGGACTGATAAGCTCGTGAGCATCCAGGAGAAGGATGATGAAGGATTCTGGGATCATGTCACGTTGTTGTTGAGTCGTTCAGTCTTGTCTGACTCTTTGTGATACTGGAATAGTTAGCCATCTGCTTCTCCTGCTCATTGTACAAATGAGGAACTGAGACAAACAGGATTAAGTGATTCGCTCATTGTCAGACAGCTAGTAAGTGTCTGAGGTTGCATTTGAACTCATGAAGAGGGATCTTCCTGACTCCAAGCCCAGTGCTCTATCCACCTAGCTGTCCAGGATCATATATACTATCACAGATTTAGAGTTAGAAAGAAACTTATGAGATATTTAGGCTAAGCCCTTCATTTTACAGATAAACATAGAGAGAAGAGAAGAGAAGAATGGGAGTTAGGGAGGGGAGATATGATGACTACATTTAAGTGTTTAAAATGCCATCATGTAGAAGAGGGATTAAATTCATTCTTGCCACTAGAGTCCAAAACTAGGAAAAATAAATGAACGTTATAAAAGGCAAGGGTGCATTCTAAAACTTTGACTTGAGAAGGAAAAAATTCCTAATGATTACAGCTATTCAAAAGTAAAAATAGTTGTCCAAGGAGTGAGTAGTTTTCTCCAAAATACAGAAGACCACTCATCAAGTATATCGTAAAGGAGGTTGCTGATCAAATAGTCTTTGATCTGTTGTTGCACAGTCATTTTTTCAGTCATGTCTGACTCTTCATGATTTCATCTGAGGTTTTCTTGTCAAAGATACTAGAGTGGTTTGCCCATTTCCTTCTCCAGCTCATTTTACAGATGAGGAAACTGAGGCAAATAGGGTTAAGTGACTTGCCCAGGGTCACATAGCTAGTCAGTGTCTGAGGCCAGATTTGAACTCAGGAAGATAAGTCTCCCTGATTCCAGACCCAGCATTCTATCCACTGTGGCACCTAGCTGCTCCTAATGGACTTTGAGCTACCTTGCAAATCTAAGATTCTTTGATTCTGAGTTACTTAAGCATTGGAGAAAATCAGGCTCAGTGAAAGCATATGTAATTTGATGTAATCCAAATCTATGCCATGCATTTAACACAGCATATAGGAAACAATCCATGATAATTATTAACTAAATAAGAACCCTCAAAAATGGTCTACAATAGAAGAATACACCATTATATTCTTCCAGTTTATTAGCAATAAAGTAATACATTTGAATTACCAGTTACTAGATCCCTGATTGTTGACGGACTTGAGCCGGCACAGACTTTCCATTTCCTTGAAAAGACTCTGAAATTTCCAAAGGTCCAAACTTTGTGAGATGGTCTTGCACAAAAGCCTTCCCTGTCAATAGCACCAAGTAGGCCAAACCTAGCCCTGTTCGTCACACTCCTCTGGACTTGTGGTTGATGCCACAAAGCTCACACCTGTCTATTGTCTCAACCTACAGAGAACACCCGTAATGCCCATCTTCTCTTTTTACTCTTTTGTCTCCTTTCATCCAGGAATTCAGACGTGATGATCATTTGAACTCCCAAATGTCTTTTGACAATCCTCTGAAGAGATACACTCTTTAGCCTAACCCCATGAAAGAACTAGAGAAACACTAAATTGCTAACCCATGGATCCACCTAATTATTGAAAAACTAATGTGCACCAAATAGAAAACAGAGATGCTATGATGAAGAACAGAAGAACAAAAAGCCAGGGGATGGGTACGGTGGGGAGGGGGGAAATGCTATGCTGACAGGGCACTTGGATACGTTAAAACCATATACAAGGTTTGAAAGCCAGGCTCCCTTTGGTACCCCCCGTACCACTCAATTGTTCTACCAGCCATACAGCCTGCACCTTTTTGCATTTTTGTAATAACATCATGAAGTTATGAAGCACCCATTTCAAAAGGCAAATCTGGAATGCTGGACGTAATAAGGAACAAAAATTCAACCAAACTGGGCTGTCTGCCCAGAAGACCAGAAAAAGCATAAACATCCACCCCAGGACAAAATGTTTTAAAAGAAAGACTAAGGATAATGAGAGTTATTAGTGGTCAATGAAGATTCAGACTGAGCAGACCACTCTTCAATATGGACCTGCAAAGTTGTCAGAGGCAGATTTTGTGGGTTATTTATTAATTGATATAAAGCATTTATTAAGTCCTCACTATATATTAGGAACTGAACTAAGCTCTGGTGATAAAATGAAAGGCAAAAACACTGTCCCTGCACTCAAGGAGCTCATGTATTCATGTGGGGGGATGAGCAGGAGGCGAACAACATGCAAATAACTATATATAGGTATTTAGACTTTAAATGGAAGGTAATCTCAGAGGGGAAGTCATTGGTTGCGAGAGAAGGAATGATGAAAATCCTCCTGCAGAAGTTGTGATCTGAGCTGAGTCTTTAAGGAAACCAGGGCAATGAAGAGGCAGACTAAGGGAGCAAAGCATTCCAAGCATGGGGGATGGTCAGCACAGAGGCAGATGGGAGGTGGAGCGTTGGATACAAGGAATGGAAAATAAACCAGTGTACCTAGAGTGTAGAATGTGGGAATAGAAGTAAATGTAGACAGTAAGTCTGTAAGACAGGAAAGGGAGGAAGGAGCCAGGTTACGAAGAGCTTTCAATGTCAAATAGAGGAGTTTATGTTTGATCCTGGATGAAATAGATGTCCCCTGAAATTAATTCAGTGGGGGTGGGGTGGGGAGTAGTGATGTGGTCAGATACAACATATAGGAAAATCACTTTAAGTGAGTGGAGTGGAGAATGAATTGAACATGAGGCAGGGAGATTAATAAGCAGTCTATTGAATTTTAAATAATTGTAGACAATATAAAATACTTGGGTGTCTACCTACCAAGACAAACACAGGGACTAAATGAACACAATTACAAAATACTTCTCATATAAAGATGGATCTAAACAATTGGAGAAATATTAATTGTTCATAGGTAGACTGAGCCAATATAATAAAAATGATAATTCTATCTAAGTTTATTTACCTATTCAGTGCCATACGAATCAAACTACCAAAGGATTATTTTATAGAGCTAGAAAAAAATAGTAAAATTCATCTGGAAGAACAAAAGGTCAAGAATATCAAGAGAATGAATAAAAAAAAGTAAAGTTAGGTGGCCTAGCAGTACTAGTTTCCAAACTATATTACAAAGTGGTAATCATGAAAACGATCTGGTACTAGTTAAAAAATAGAGTGGTGGATCAATAGAAAATATCTAATATATAATACACAGTAGTAAATGCCTATAGTAATCTAATATTTGATAAACCCAAAGATCCATGCTTTGGAGGAAGAACTCATCATCTGACAAATTTTCTGGGAAAACTAGAAAGCAGTTTGGAAGAAACTAGTCATAGACCAGCACTTCACACTATATACCAAGATAAGGTCAAAATGGATAAATGATTTGACCTAAAGTGTGATATCAAAAGTAATATTAGGAAAGCATGGAAAAATATACCTGTCAGATTATGACAAAACAAGAGATAGAGAGGATTATGGTAAGTAAAATGGATAATTTTGATTATATGAAATTAAAAAGTTTCTGTATAAACAAATCTAATGCAACCAAAATTAAGAGGAAAACAGCAAACTGGGAAAAAAATTTACAAGAAATTTCTCTGATAAAGGCCTCATTTCTCAAACATATAGGGAACTGAGCCAAATTTGTAAAAAAAAATACAAACTATTCCCCAATTGATAAATGGTCAAAGCATATGAACAGACAGTTTTCAGAGGAAGAAATCAGAGCTATCAATAGTCACATAAAAATGCTCTAAATCACTAATGATTAGAGAAATGGAACTTCAAACAACTCTGAGATACCATTTCACATCTATCAGATCAGCTAAAATCACAGAAAAGGAAAATGACAAATGCTGGAGGGGATGTGGAAGAGTTGGGGCAATGATGTCCTATTGGTGAAGTTGTGAACTGGTCCAACCATTCTAATGATAAATCCAGAAATATGCCCAAAGGGTTATAAAATTATGCATATCTTTTGCCCTAGCAATACCACTACTTGGTCTGTACCACAAAGAGATCAAAGAAAAGGGAAAAGGACCCCTCTGTACAAAAATATTCATAATATCTCTATTTGTGAGGGCAAGGAATAGGAAGTTGAGGGGATGCCCATCAGTTGAGGAATGGCTGGGCAAATTGTGGTGTATGATTATGATGGAATACTATTGTGCTCTAAGAAATGATGAAGGAGATGGTTTCAGAAAAACCTGGGAAGACTTATATGAAGTGAGCAAAACCTGAAGAACATTGTACACAGAGACAGCAATATTTTAATGATGATTGACTATGAAAGACTTAGGTACTCTGATCAGACCCATGATGAAAAATGTTTTCCACCTCCAGACAGACAACTGATGAACTCTATGTGCATATTTTTAAACTTTATTTTTCATGTTTGAGTGTGCATGTGTGTTTTCTTGCAACATGGTTAATATGGAAATAAAAAGAAAAAAAGAAGCCTGTTGAAATAGTTTAGGAGAGAATGTATGAAGGCCCAATCTCTCAGGTGGCACAGCAGATACAGTGCTGAACAGGAACACCTGAATTCAAATCCAACCTCAGACACTTACTAGCTGTCCTGGGTAAGTCACTTAATCCATTTACCTCAATTTCTTCATCTGTAAATAGGAATAACCTCTCAGAGTTGTTCAAATGAGATAGTATTAACAGTGTTCTGCAAATTTTAAATCATTATTTAAATGGTACTCTCTAATTATTATTATATCAAGTAAGTAGCTCTAGAGATGAGAATAGTGAAAACTACTTCTCTCTCAGCTGTGAGAGACACTGAAGAAAGAGCATGCGGAGTTTATATTTGATCCTGCATGTAACAGATGTGAATAGGTGGTGAAGTTGTGAACTGACCTCACTGACCACATTTCTTTGACACAGTGCAAGAACCTTGCTTACCAATTAGTTTGTATCTATAAGCAGTAAAATTATGATTTAAGACATTACATTTGAAAGAGGCAGCTAGATGGTGCAGTGGGTAGAGCACTGGCCCTGGAGTCAGGATGACCTGGGTTAAAATCCATCTTCAGACACTTACTAGTTATGTGACCCTGGGCAAGTCACTTAAACCTGATTGCCTCCAAAAAAAGACATTACATTTGAAAGTGATTGCATTTTACTTGTCTCTCTTTGAGCTCCCATCAGGTCACTTCATTTCTCTGCCCCAATTTCAGAGGAACATAGCTTTAGAAGTGCAGTATACACTGACTCCATCTCCCTCATTTTACGGATGAGGCAACTGAGATAAAGAATGGTTCAATGACTTACCCAGGACTACACTACTAGTAAGTGTCTGAAGCAGGATTTGCACTCAGGTCTTTCTGACTCCAAGTCCAGCAATCTATCTACTATGCCACCTCACTGCCTTAACTTGACAAATCTAGGCTTTTCCAGGTAGGCAGACTTAAACTTACAAATGAGTTGTATTTATAAGATGAATTTTAAACTAAATTGTTTGGAGCTCAAAATATGTTTTCCTAAAGCAATAATTGCATATATAATGGTTAGTTTCCCAGACCAACCTGTAAAATCCTATTTAACTTAGCATATCCCTGATAAACGTATCTCAGTTATTATAGAACCTAACCATCATGAGAGATAATGTCAATGGGAAAACTCATTGATTTCCAACTTAAGATGCCAGAAATATCCTCCCTTGCTGCAACCCTGAAAATAATATTAGAGATTCCTTCTCCCACCTGATACCTCCTCCCTGTTTGGTGTCAGGAGTCCAACTCCCAGTCCCAGGTGTTGGGTGGAATTCTATGACCAAATACAGGGCTTGGGTACAGAGTAGGGTGGGGTACAGTCAGGAAAATGTAGGAGAGAAGGGATGGTAGAGTCTCCTACTGGTGTAAAGCCATTTTCTTCATCTAGTCAACTCGCCTGTAGCTCCTCTCTTTCCTTCTGAATGCTCCAGAGATGATTCCTCTTCCTTTCTTCACACTGTCACCACCTGTTACTTCCAATTGGGATTTCTCTCCCTTCCTGGCCCACTTTCTAAAAGAACATTGTCTCACAGCTTCTTTGGTCCCTGAGCCAACAGATAGCTCCCCTGGGATCTTTCTAAAGGTTTTTGATTCTGGCAACAATCGAAAACAAATAAAATGTTTCCTTCTGATTTGCACCTCTTTTTTCCACTTAAACTCTATAGGAAAAAGAGAAAGGTGCACACAGGTGATAATGATGCATCATTGGGTGCTAAAAGGACTGAAGTGAGATCCCTTAATTTCATTGATTCTCTGAGCCCTTTAGCCAAGTCTGGATAGCTCTAAAACTGGGTAGGGGTGAGGTGATTTAAGAAGAGCTGACGGAACTTTAGCAAAGAAGGAGGGAAGATTTTACTTTCCCTTCTTCTCTCTTCTTCAGTTCTGCCAACGTCAGTCCTACCATCACAGATCCCCTACTTTGGACTGGCACCCAGTAGAGATGGAGAGGTGGGGGAAGGAAGGCAGAAAGGTTATCTTAGAGTAAGGATCTCCAGCCAGCAGGGCTGAGGGAAGGGAGGAGGAGAGAGCAACTGTAAACAGTAGCATCTAGGAGGGAACTGAAGTCCCGGTGTCTACCAGAGTGGAACTGCCACCATACGTGAGGTACTCATGAGAGCCGAGAACTCCTTGTAGTTCTTTATGTTGTTGTGATAGTAATGCTGAATTTGATACCAAAGATGGAATTTGTAGCCCACCAGCCTTAATGGTGAAAGATCTGCACTGATGCCCTCACCCCATTATTCCTGAGATCACTGGCATACATTTATGAGGCGGTGTAGTACAGAGTTAATAATGCTGATTTTGGAATCTGAGGACAAAAGACCAAATCCCAGCTCTTCCATTTACTGCTACCAATGTGATCTTCAACACTTCATGTCCCTCTTGGCCTCATCTGTAAAATGAAGGGAGAGTGACACTAAGACCTCTAAAGGACTTCAGACTTTAATGGCATGATCATGGTGTTGTTGTTCAGTCATTTTCAGTCATGTCCGACTCTTCGTGACCCCATTTGAGGTTTTCTTGGCAGAGATACTGGAGTGGTTTGCCATTTCCTTCTCCAGCTCATTTTACAGATGAGGAAACTAAGGCAAATGGGCTTAAGTGACTTGCCCAGGATCACCAAGCTAGTAAATATCAGAGGCCGGATTTGAACTCAAGCATATGAGTCTACCTCCAGGTCTGGCACTCTATCCACCATGCCCCCTAACTGTCCAATGGTGTGATTATAGGAATTATAAAACAATAGAACTGGAAAAGATCTTGGAAATTATTTATATATATATATATATACATTTTACACAGGAAGGAATAAAGACCCAAAGAAGGGATTCATCTATTAAATGGTGAGTTAGAGTCAGAGGAAGGTTTAGAACCCACATCTCTGTATATGCATTCTACTGCACTACAGGGGCCCTTTTATGACATGGCTGGTCAGTGTGATCTCCATCCAGAGAACCAAGAAAACTCCTGCCTATATGGAGAAAGGAGCCTTTGACTCATTAATGTTATACACCAAGGTATCCTGGCAGAGGTTTCTACAAGAAGGATTCTGGTTGTATCTACTGTCCCTTTAAAAATGGATTACAGACTCTGCTCTGCCATTCCTTCTCAAGTCTGTTCCTCTGTGCTCTACAGGTCTGCTTAACTGTGTTTCTG
Organism: Trichosurus vulpecula; assembly: GCF_011100635.1. NCBI lineage: Eukaryota > Metazoa > Chordata > Mammalia > Diprotodontia > Phalangeridae > Trichosurus > Trichosurus vulpecula. The sequence goes on from NC_050573.1 coordinate 389,386,575, forward strand.
AGGAGGTGCCATCTGCTACTGTGAATTTAGTCTCTTTCAGCACGCTTTGGAGTAAATAGGAAAAGTAGGGACTAAATTGCTCCAACTGAAAAACTGACACAGCACAAATGTGCTCTAGAGAAATATTTTCGATAGATGTGCCCAGTCTTACGTGGAATAATTCCAGGTATCTTGCCTTAGTTCACCCCAAAGGCTTCCTGCCATGAGAAATACACTCTAAAATAGAGTTCTTCATCTGATGTTGAAGTTCCTAGGGCATTCTGGCAACCCTTGATCCTTCAGCTGTGTGAAATTCAGGAAAGCTGCCCTGAACCTCGGTGTTAACCCTGGCATCCTCTGCTCCCTCAAGGAACAGTAGGGACTGTGGATTTAAAGTAGGAAGGGACTTTACAGGCCATCTCATTCAGCTTCTCTCTCATGTGACAGATGAAGAAATTGAGGCCTGGAGAATTGAAATGACACTGGTAGTATATACAAGAGATGGGATTTGAACTCAGGTCCTCTGATTCTAAATTCAGCAGTTATCAAATACCAAGTTTACAGGTTGCTGTTGTTATTCAGTTATTTTCAGTCATATCTGTCTCTTCATGACTCCATTTGAGGTTTTCTTGGCAGAGATATTGGAGTAGTTTGCCATTTCCTTCTCCCACTCATTTTACAGTCGAGGAAACTGAGGCAAATAGGGTTAAGTGACTTGCCCTGGGTCACCCAGCTAGTAAATGTCTGAAGCCGGATTTGAACTCAAGAAGACATCTTCCTGAATCCACTCTACTAAAATAGAGATCTGGGATCATTTTAAAGGAATAACACGTGTGCTTTTGGAAAATTCATGGAGTTTACAAAATGTTCATATAAATTCAATGGAAACCTTAATGTAAAGACTGGAGTCTTTTGGAAGTCACTTGCAGTTACTCTAGAAGTTTTGATGTCTTTTGCCTTGAATCACCTGTCCCCTAACCCCACAACTTTGGTTGTAAGTGAAGGACTGAATCTCAAGTCAAATGCATGAGAGAAAAGAGAAGCAAATTTTAATTCTTGAAACGTTTAAATCTTGAAATTCTTGAAAGCCTTCCTAATATAGGACTGAAATGACAGGATTATACCTTGCATATAGCAAGAGTTTATCCTATTTGTGTTGTATGTCTGAATTATATATCTGGAAGCTCTGACTCTCAAAACAGTTTCTGAGATCTGTGCCAAAGGTGGGCATCATGGAGGGAGCCCAGATCCTTCCTTGGTCCTATCAAAGGTCTAGTTCATTCCTTCCCGGCCCGCTAGCTTGGGAGATATTTGACCTCGAGCTTTTGCTGAATTTCAGCCGAGTATCAGATAACTACACTAATCCAGTGGAGACTGACAGGCGTCTTAAGGCACAGGTGGTTAAATCACTTCAGACACAACCGCACAAACTGACTTGTTTGCATCTGCTTCCTCCCAAAGTAATCTGTGGCAGAGTGGTGGGAGTAGATTTCATTTGGGAACCTTTTGAAGATTATTTCAGAATCGTTCTCATTTTGGATACCTTGTTATCACTGCAGAGAATCTTACAGTGCAAATGATTTCCAGACGCCTTTGTAGAAAATTACACAGTCTGTGTGTAAAGCTGTTCATGGAAAGACTGGCTCTTGATTGTGGGGGTGGAGGTCAGTCCGTGCTTAACAGCCTGGAGGATTGGGCGCTCTGAGATGGAGAGAGTTCAGCTCCTTAGGAGACAGCACACACTCAGCTCTTCCTAACTTTCTCCTTTCTTTCTTTCTTTTGCTTACTCGAACCTTCCCCAGCCCCCTCTCTCTTTTAACCATCAGGAGGACAAGTAATCATCAGCTTGGTATCTGGATTTGGAGGTTTAGGCGGTTACTTATTCCAGGAAACATGTAGGCTGAGCATTCCCAAAATGGAGTCTACAAAACATGTGCTCTCCCAGGTGTGAACAGGTAATTGCAGGTGCAAGTCTGTGATGGTATGAAAGAGGCAGCTGAATTTAATCAGCAACATGCACATCCCGGTGACTTAGTGCTATTACGCACAACATGCCTTTTCTCTTGAATTCATTAGCATTTTTTTTCAACCCAAGAAGTGTATAACAGAAGAACCCTTAAGGCATTCTGGAGTGTATCATTCTGACCAGAGAGTGTCTCCAGCTGGGCCTGGACACTCCTGGAAATGGAGGGAGAGACATGCAAATGATGTCTACAGACTGCCCTAGAAAGAGAACCTCTCTCTTTTGTCCCATTCTACTAGCCATTGAATTCTTCCCCAAATCCAAAGGAAGATGCCCAGTGGTAGCAGATGGGGTTTAACTAAACTAAATAGTACAACTAAGCTGTAGCAAAATGGCGCCATGTGAAGGCTTTAAGTTCATCCCTCTTCTTGGGAGGGGGTTAAAACTGCTCTTGATCATTCTTTGCCTCCTTCTTTCTCTTTCTCCATCTTCTTTCTGGAAGGTCATCTAGCCCAACCTTTTCCCAGGAAACCAAGGCCAAGAGGGGAGAAATGAGTCGTCTGAGGTCTCATAAGAAATAAATGATAAAGCCTAGGTTCTCTGACTCCAAGTATAGCCCTCTTTCTGCTGTCCCAGGCAGTTATGTTTGGAAAGGGGAAGGGAACAAGATGTGAGGCACAAGTGAAAGAAGGAAGAATTGAGTCATTTCAGTTCAATTTTTGGTCCTACCATATGTCCTGGGCAGAAGAAAATTCTTTCTGCCACTTTGAAGACCTCCAAATAGCCAGGGCTCTGAGCAAATAGTGCCCAGTGATCTAGACTTCATCTCTATTCTGCCTTTTACACTGGGTGAAGATGCATTCAAACTCCATTGGCTTCTTGAGACTAGCTTCCATTACATTTTTACCAGGCTCAAGGATAAGGCTGAACCCTATAGCTCAGACTAGGTGACAAATCCATTCCTATAGCAAGTTGGGGCTACCCCTTCTTAAAGCCCTTATTAACCCTTCTGCAAGGTGAAGACTGTACAGTTTTTCATCTTTCAATCCCAAGGTGCCTGTCCTTCACATAGTAGGTACTCAAGAAAATTTGAATCTTAATGTTCCTCATTTTGAGAGGCCCGTGTATTCCTGGGAAATGGGGGAGTGGGGTCTCAGAGAAGTTGAAAGAAAATGGTGCCCTTGAAAGACATGAGTCTTCTGTGCAATCAGCCCTTAAATATTGCTCTCTGACCCACTAAATACAGAGTGATTGGATTGGCTCCTCTTCCCCTTCCATACAATTCCTTCAATTACCTTTTGGAGACTTCCTTTTCCCTTTTAAGGCTGACTTTGTTGTATACTGTAACCTCATTTCTTGTAGATTGTATCATAATTCCTGGGCATGGATAAGCTGTTATCTGCCTCATTGGAGGGTGTGCTCCTATAAGGATCAGAGGCAGATTATTATATGGTAATTATATGGTAATGAGCATGTGGAGGAAAGGGGATGTAGGAGGAAAGTGGGTGGAGCATAAAGTGTTACTTTTTCCTGGATTTTGTTACTGCTCCTTTTCGGGTTTGTTCTGTGCTTCCCATGGTCCTAGGGATGGTCCCAGTGTCATTAGAAAGTCCATAGCAACTTTGAAATAGGCTTTTCTTGCAGAGAAGCCATTTTCAGGGTAGACCAAAGAAAACAGAGAGTGGATATTCTCCATACTCTTCATTTCCAGTGATGACAGAATAGAGGTAAATGAGAGAGAGAGAAGGGAGGGGTGCAGAAAGAAATGGAGGATGGATAAGACAGGAAGAGAGAGGAGGAGGGATGGAGATGTATACATGGATAGACAGACAGATACATAGGTAGATAGATAGATGGATGGATGGATGGATGGATGGATAGATAGAGCATTTTTAAGTGCTTACTATGCTTCAGGCACAGTGCCAAGCTCTTTGGCAACAAATACAAGTACCCAAGACAGTCCCTACCCCAAAGGAGTTTACCTTTTAATGAGGGAAAGACAATACATAAAGATGTATATATGGTAAGCAACTGCCAAAAGTGGAATGGAGGTCTGGTATCTTAGAAATATAAGGTAAAAGGCTCATATATCATTACCAAGGAGAGAAAGGAATGGAGCATCTGGACAATGTTCCATTTAAGGGATATGGGGAACTAGTTACACAAAGAATACAGTATCCTTTAGGATGCTTAGCCAGTAGACAGAGAGTATTAGAGTATTAGCACTGTGATTAAAGAAATGTGATGGAATCATCTGGCCGAAAGTGTCAAATACCAGGAGTTAGTCCAAGGCAAAATAGAGCAAAGCAGTCTAAAGCTGTCTTCTCATGTCCCTTTTCTAGGCTTCTCTTCTTATCCCCCCATCCTAAAACCAAACAACTGATAGTGTCTCTTGAAGTGCCCTGGCTGACCAGGTCACAGAGTCCAGCCTTGGCTTGTATAATGCTCCATGCTCTTGACTTCTGTAAGACTTGTTCAACTAGGGGCCTATTCCTTCAATATCCTGTTATTTTGTGTGGCAGTTGTTGAAAACAGATGAATAGTTAAGAAATTCAGTTCAAAAACCATTTATTAGACTCCTACTAGGCTCAAGATGAAAGACAACATGATCCCTGACTTCAAGGAATTTAAGGTAGGAATTTCGAGCATCGCACACAGTAAATCAATGGGGCAGGATGAAAGGGGATAGGCCAGTACTTTAGGGTCCTTCACACCTACTTGTGGAGGCAGCTACTTTAGTCTTCCTACATGCATCTTTCAGAGCCTTTGTTGAAGAGTCACTTGCGAAAAGAAGGGCGTTCAGCCAGTCAATCAAACAAACAAGCATTTATTAGAGGCCTATTTTATATACCAGTTATTTTTACCAAGTCATAGAGATAACAGTCTCTGGCCTCATGGAGCTAATCTTCTAAATTAATTAAAAAAGCATTTGTCAAATGCTTACTGTTTTCAGAGTACAGGCTCAGGGATTGTAAAGGCAGGAGGAAGGAAGGGTTAGGAACCTGAACCTATGATTTAATTGGTATAGGAAATTCCAAGTGAGCGAACTCCCTTTACCAGTGTAGATCAGTACACCTTCTTGTTGTTGTTGTTCATCCTTCATTTCTGGAGGACCAGTGACACCACAGGCAATGTCTTGATTCATGCATGAATTGGATTAAGTGAGACAGAGTTGCACAAAGTCTTTGGCTTCACTCTCTACCCTAGAGTCATCGAAGTCCAACGGCAAGACAAAAGTCAAGGTGGCTGGTGATGGCCCAGGAAGAATTGGATGACCTTGGCTTCTTCAATGTCTGACCAAGCTCTAAGCTCTCACAGTGCCTGCTTCAGCCGCCTTTGAGGCCATTGGAACAAATGTTCTCATCCTCCCATTCCACTCAGGAAAGTCTTCACATGCTTTTGAGAGACACCCCTTAACTCACCAACGGGTTCGTGGCCAGTCAGTTACTTAAGACTTAGAGTCTTAGAGAGTAGACAAAAGCAGCATCTCAAACTCAGATAGAAAAAGAGGTCACTGAACTGTACATAAGGCCCCCTGTTGGCTGCATGTTAACTTAGAAAACCATATGCTAACATTTTCTATGTTCTTTTGTATTTTTATTTATTTTGTTAAATATTTCCCAGTTACATTTTTAAAATCTGGTTGGTATTACACAAGGGAGTGTTTCCAGTCACAAGCCTGTGTCTGACACCTCTGGTAAAGCACTAAGAATTTAAGGGCTTACCCAGACTCACACAGCCAGTATTTATCAGACAGGACTTGAACCCAGGTCTATGCTTGACTCAAAGCTGGCACTCTATCCAGCCGCATTGTTTCTCAAGGCACACATGTGTATTAAAATGAAGGAAGAGACAAAGCCTGATTGAGAGCTGGACTTTAAACAAACAAACAAACAAATAATAGTTAACAGTTGCACTCCTCAAAACTGTCTTTTACCTGATAATTTGGCTCCACATATCCCCATTATTTTAGTGTGTAATGCAATCCTGTCTACCTGCCCCCTGCTGCTGCTGCTGCTGCTGCTTTTCTTGAGAGCAGGATAAATTCACCTGCTGTGAGCTCTCAGGATGTGCTTGGCAAGATCAGGCTCCATATGCCCAAGGTTGCCATGATTAATCAGCCTGACCCTTCCAGTTTTCTTACACTTTGCTCCCTCCACGCATGCAACAATCTAGTGAGATAGGCCTCACACAAGATACTTGATCTCCTAACTCTGCGCATTTTCACAGGCTACCCCACATGCCTGGAATTCTCTCCCTCCTCATCTCTGCTTCTTGATTTCCCTTGGCTTCCTTCAGGTCTCAACATTTGGCCGCTGGACCCAGATGGCTCTGGAGGAGAAAGTAAGGCTGGTGACCTTGCACAGCCCTCCCTCACTCAAATCAAAGTCAATTGCAAGTCATATCATCATTTTCTTGATTGTCATGACCCTCTTCGAAAGTGAAGACAAACACAACCACAACGACAAAAATCCTACCTTTTGTAAGAAGCCTTTCCTATTCCCCTTTAACACTTAATACTTAGTAGTACCTTCCCTCTGACATAATTCCCTCCAAATTTATCATGTTTATATCTTGTTTATGGATAGTTGTTTGCATCTTGACTCTCATTTAGAATATATGTTCTTTGAGGACAGGGACTGTTTTTGTCTTTCTTTGTATCCCCAGAGCTTAGTGCAATGCCTGGCAAGTAGTAAGCACCTAATAAATGCTAGCTTATTGTTAGACTAATGGATAGGTCACCTACTCTGGCCTGTCCACCTTCTTACACCAAGGCCTGTTTACAACAAGGGAAGGTTCTAAATTGGTTTCCTTTTTGATTTCTCTGTCCATTCACAGCTCACAATGCTACAAAGCAATTCCTGTGTAAACTCTAATTTGGGTGAAATTTACAGCCCCCGCTTTCCCTGACCCCAAAGGCAAGTCTGGGTCGAGGCTCAAACCCAAATCTTTAGTTTTCTTTTTTATGGAGTTAGATCTAGGAAGTTGTAAAGAGGAGCTAAGAAAACAGTCCTGTGTCAGAGTGGGATTAGAGCTTCTCAGGGTGGGATGGGGGATGAAGAAAGCGCTTGGTTTGATCCTGCAACAAGCTCCTGTAGAGCTTTCTTCAAGCTACAAAGCAGAGTTTTAGGAGGCTGTAAACCCTTCTGGTCAAATCCCTGATTACAGATTAAGAGACTAATTGTTGGTCTCCTAAATCAGAAAGAAGGAACATTGTCAGCAATGTTTATTTGGTAAGTATGCCCTGTATGTAAAAGTCTGTATTTGGGTTCTACTGAGAGATAAAAAAGGAAACAAGGAGAGTGGCAGTCCTTTAAGGACAAACAATGTAATGGGGAGGAGGAGGAGAGACAGGGCAAGTGCATGTGAATAGACATAAAAGCACAAATACGGAAATTCAATCAGTCCCTCAACAACTATTTATTGAATCCTCCCAGAGATGGGACATATACTATTGGGAATAATAAGAGCTCGCATTTCTTTACCATTTCAAGTTTTGTTAAAGCACTTTCCTCAAAACAATCGTATGATGAGGTAGACAGTGCAAATATTAGGGCAAATATTATTATTCACAGTTGACAAGGAAGCAGAAGCTCGAAGATGCAAAGTAAGGGACTTGCTCATGCCTTCTAGCTAATTAATATATTGGACCTGGGCTGGAAATTCAATCCTTGAAGTCCAGCACTCCTTCCACACCATTCACTAAGCTGCCAGGATTGGAGCAGTTTACAATCTCTTTGGAGAAAATGAATCAATAAGAGCACAATACACGACTATCTATACTCTAATGTGAAATTGTGTGCTTTGAATTAAAAACACTATACAGATTCTAAGAAGATTAAGATCAAAAGTACAATCATTTCTCCAGCAACAGAAATTTAAATTTGCATGCTGAGGAAATGGTATTGTGAAGAGTGTGTGATTGTAGTGACATAGCTTTAATTGAGGGAGGCTTCATGGAAGGACGGGAATTGCTGCCAAGTGAAGGCAGCGGCTTCACAAGAGAAAGGCATATTTCAGAAGCCACCAGTTGGTTAAGATGATGGTGTCTGAAAAAAAGATTTTTGGATTTCTGGTCCACGGTTTAAATTTATGAATAATGGACTCTTGTCTACATATGGAATATGCCCAGGAAAGACTATTTGATATATGTATACATACGTGCACATATATATGTATGCCTATACACACACACACACACACACACACACACACACACACACACACACACGGGCAGCTAGGTGGTACGGTGGGTAGAATGCCAGACCCGGAGTCAGGAAGACTCATCTTCCTTAGTATAAATCTGGTTTCAGATACTAACTATGTGATCCTGGGCAAGTCTCTTAGCACCATTTGCCGCAGTTTCCTCATCTGTAAAACTGGAGAAGGAACTGGCAAACCGCTTCAGTATCTCTGCCAAGAAAACCCCAAATGGGGTCATGAAGAGTTGGACACAACTGAATAATGGGAGCCCACATGCTCACTCAAGTGCACACACACATACACACACATAGTTACAATATATAATAGATACACAAAATATAGTCCTTCTTGGGTATATTCCATATATATACAAACATATACATATGTAAATATGTGTATATACACTTACACACATATTTGTATACATACATATATATGAATATTCCTTATACACATATGTGTGTGTATATATGTATGTATATGTGTGTATCTACATCTATAGACATAGGATTCAAGCTTGCAAACCTGACCAAGATGACTTTAAACTGAAAAGTGAGGTAAAAAAGAAAAAAAAATCTGCTTCCTAATATCTACTAAACCAAGTGTCATAGTGAGTCGCAGCTACAATACAGAATAAAGAAAAAGAATGGTTAGTTAAGGGAGCCAGCAATACTCAGGAAATAGAATCCAAGAAAGGAGTCAACAATAAAACCCATGGCCCCAGATCTTTATACAGAAATACACCAAATGTGGGGTAACAATTTAGGTGAACTTGAAATCCTAACTCAGGAAGGCATATCTGACCTCATAGGTATCACAAAGACTGGATGGGATGGAATTCCTAGCTAGAAGATGTCTCTAGAAGGGTCCAGCATTCAAAAAGAAGAAAAGAAATATAAAAGAGGCAGGAATTTGGTATTATCTAATCATGTGAGGAAATCCCAGAGCAAGACAGAAGAAATGTGGTAGAGAACATTTGTGTAAATATCCACTGAGAGAGAAATTGAAGCAATATTGTCACGGGAATATACAACAGACCAACAGACCACCCAGACAGAAGGGGAAAATAGAGGAGAAACTCAGGAAACAGATCACAAACCTGGCAAGGTGGCATGAGATAACAGTGATGAAGGATTTAATTATCTACACATCTGCCAGCTCTCCTCTCCCACCTCAGCTGCCCCCCCCCCCAAAGCTCTTAGGGGCAACTAATATATTCTTATCTTGTTCATAATTTCATCCTTCCAACCATGGAGGGAGTAATAATGGGAATTATTATTCTGGTTCTGATTCTGACTATCAAGGAGAAACTTGTTTTTGAAAGAGACACAATCAAAATCTTGATGAAAAGTGACTATTCCATGTTAGAATTCATGGTAGAGAGGAGAGAGAAGCCAGGAATAGTCTGATTTGCCATTAAGACTTAGAAAAAGTGGATTTCTGACCAAGTCCTTTGCTCATCTAAGGAATAAAGCAAAAATTCATTGGATTCCATGGCCTAATATTTTAGAAAGGATAATCAGTCTGAGAGGGATGGTGAGGTCTCAAGAATGACACTGAAAAGGACCAATATAACCAATTCCAAAGGAGGAAGCAGAAAGTAAAGTGCCTCAAGCAACTGATATGGATGCAAAACCCAATTGAGAGTAGTAAGAAATATGTTCAGATGCAAGGGAAAGCAATAGGAGATGAAGAGAAGATCTTGGCATGGTCTTTTAAAAATAGGGTCAGGCATGCTAAAGCTCAAAATGGACAGAGACTGGCAATGAATAATAAAGCATAGAAGGACTATTTTTTTTTTTTACATTGAAGAAAAGAGGTAGAAAGAAGGAATTGGAACATTGCTGTGAGTGGATGAACTGATCTTTTCGTTGGAAAGGACAGAACAAAAATGGCTAACAGTGAGTTGAAACCCACACAGGAGGTAATAATAAAAGATTATTTAGCTCCTCTCTAAAAGTTCAAATCCATAGGCCCAGAAAAATAATATTTCAGAGTAATGAAAGAATTAGTAGATGGGAATGTGAATCACTCTCAGTTGTGATTGTGAAGAATGGGGCAAATGAAAATAATGGAGTGTGTAAACTATAGGCTCTCGAACTATGCTTATAACCCTAGTAAAATTCTAGAATGTTACTAAAAGGACTGTGCAATGGATAGAGTGCTAGGCTTGGAGTCAGTGAGACCTGAGTTCGAATTAAGCCTCAGACACATACAGTCTGTGTGACCCTAGGCAAGTCACAACTTCTGCCTGTATCATTTTCCTCATCTGTAAAATGGGGATACTAAAAGTGCCTAACTCCCAGGGTTGTTGTGAGGAGTATATAATATTTGTAAAGCACCTAGCACAGTGCCTAGCATACAGTAGACACTTAATAAATGCTTATTTCTTCCCTTCTATGTACTATATACTATAGCATGTGATACAGTCTATGTATTATTGTAATATATTCTTACATACTAATATTTGTACCTAAATATATGCAAAGATAGTATGTATTATTTATCTATATAGCTTATTCATTGTTCACTAGTTTCAATTGTGTCCAACTCGTCATGACCCATTTGGGGGTTTTCTTCCCAAAGATACTGCAGTAGTTTGCCATTTCCTTCTCCAGCTCGTTTTTCAGATGAGGAAACCTAGCTACCTAGCTGCCCCTTACTTAGATTTCAGGAAGGAATTTTCCCAAATCTCTCACATTATCCTCATGGAAAAGATGGGGAAATGTGGGCTTTATGATAGTAGAGTTAGGTAGATTCAGAACTAATTTGGTGGCCAGAGTCAAATGAAGGAAGTGCTTACTAAGAAAGAGCCTGCCACTCGGCTAAGCACTGGGGACGCCAATACAGAGGAGGAAGTCCTAGACTTCGGAGAAAGCACATTATAATGAGGGTAAACAATACATCTAGTAGTGGCTGGGGAAAGGTGTTTTAGCCTGGGAAATAGCCCCAGGATAGCATATAGAGTCGTAGCAGCTGAATGACACACCCCTTTCAGAAGTGCTAATCTGATTACAATTCCAGAGCTAGAGGTGGGAAGGAGTGAGGTGGAATGAATGACAGGGATGGAGTGTGATTAAGGGTCTGGAGCCAGCTAGCTTTATTAGTTAGCAAGCCACCAGCTATTCTGTGCCACCTGAAGGTGTAATTCATTCTGCTGTCTTTCTGTCTCAGGTGTTCTAGCTGGAAAAGCCCTTTACGGACGCTAACTTAACCCCACATTGCATTGTGGTTAGCAATTGAGTGCGTGTTCTATCAAAGCTTTAGGAAATGTGGTAAACGGTTTGAACTCATTATATGCTTGCCCTTGCTGGAATTCTGAAAAAGAAGCTAAAACAAGCAAAGACATCCATGTTCCCAAGTCATCTGGTGCCCATGTGTTGCACTGTGCGTGCTCTTCCATGTCCTCCCAGGATGGCACACATATTCATGGCTTCATGTGCAAAAGGAGGAGGCTGGGAATAATAATTCTCATTACAAAAGCCTGCCTGACTTGGCCTCCATCGGCCTCAGTGCTGTGCCCTCCATGATCCTCCAGCTCCCATTGGAGTCAATAGGAGTTTTAGCATCATTTGGGGGGCATAGGAGAGATGGCATGAAGTCTATAGCCCTAGCCCAATTGAGTGCACATGGTAAACTTTAAGGGCTGGGGCTTTCAAAGAACTTTGGGCCCCTCCCCTAATTTTGGGTGGCCCCAAATGCAGAACCAGCCTGGGACTGGCATTTGTATGCATAGATCTTAATTTAGAGTTCTTTGAATAATTAATTTCAGAATTCTTCCTGCTGGTTTGGGGGCAGTTCACACGCATTTGGAAGAATATTTAAAAAAATAAAAGACTCGAGAAGTACCTAATGGTACATTTCCTTTCAAGATTATGTAGTTTTGAAGAAAGTGATCTGAGCCTCATCAACCTTCCTCCCTCAGATCCAGGCAAAAAGGCTTGCCCCTTGCCCCTTTCATCTGATCATCACTCTCCCAACTCAGTCTTCCCTTAAGCTTAACTCCAAGCCTGGAATCCATTTAGTCTTTCAAACTCAAAAGTCTTTCTCTTCCATTACAAAAGCATTCTTTAACATCTCACATCCTACTCCAAGCCTTTCTCTTCAGATGCTTCAATGCTTTGGTGGAGTGGTGATTTAATCATTATGGAAAGAGCACAGGGTTTGGCTTTAGAGGACGTGGATTTGAATCTAGCTGACTCACTATAGAATCCAGCGTAATCAATCAACCAATATTTATTAAGCTCCTGCCAGGTGCCAATCACTCTACTAAGCACTGGGTATACAAAAAGAGGTGAAAATACAGCCCCTGCTCTCAAGGAACTAGTAACCTAATGGGGGAGACCACAAGCAAAAAAATAGGTACACACAAGTAATACAGAAGAAAACAGGAAATAATTAAGTTGGAAGGCACTAGAATTAAGAGGGGCTGGGAAAGGCTTCCTTTAGAAGATGGGATTTTAATTGGGAATTGAAGGAAGCCAGGGAAGTCTGTAGGTAGAGCTGAGGAGGGGAGAGCATTCCAAGCATGGGGGACTGCTAGAGAAAATGCCTGGAGCTGATAGATGGAGTGTCTTCGTGAAACAGCCAGGAAGGAAGCCAATGTCATTGGATCAAAGACTTTGTGAAGTAAGGAGTAAGAAGACTGGAAAGGTAGGAGGTGGCTAGGTTATTAGGGCCTTTGAATGCCTTTTGAATCTGATCCTGGAAGCAATAGGGAGCCACTAGAGTTTATTGAGTAGGAGGATGATGCCGGACCTGTGAGGATCAAATGAGATAATATTTGTAAAGAGCTTTGCAAATCTTAAAGCACAATAAAAATGCTAGCGATTATAAGTATTGGGCAGCTAGGTGGGTGCAGTAGATAAAGTGCCAGGCCTGCAGTCAGCAAGACTCTTCTTCCCAAGTACAAACTGGCCTCTGACACTTACTAGCTGTGTGACCCTGGCCAAGTCACTTAACCTTGTTTGACTCAGTTTCTTCATCTGTAAAATGAACTGGAAAGGGAAATGGCAAACCACTTCAGTGTTTTTGCCAAGAAAACCCCAAACTGGGTCATGAAGAGTCAGACAGGACTGAACAACAAATTATTAATATTGTTAGGCAGATGCTGCCTCATATTAATATTTTCAGCTAAGTTAGTCTCATCTCTCCACTAGACTTTTAGCTTGATGTGGTCACGGACTATGTTTTACAATTTTTTGTATCTACTTACACATCTAACAGATCTATCAACTTAGAATATACTCTCTCCTTTGTGTATATTTTACATTTTCTTCTTTGCATAAGTTATTCCTGTCCAGCAGAATGTATGTACACTCCTTGTAGAGGCTTTTTTAGTACCTAGCACAATGCCTGATATATAGAGATCCTAAGACCCTCCTCTAAATAATTCCTCACACTTAGGTCCATTTGATTGGAGGTCAATAAATCAAGAGGCAAGGCTAGAAGATAAATAGTTTAATTTGCATCAGCTGAAGTCAGGTGCCAGGTGGATAGCAAATTCCAGGAGTGGGAAAGATAGCCGCATATACTGTGTAGAGTCTTACACAGCCTTAGAGCAGGCAGCAAAAGGAGCCTATCAGGTGAGACTGCTCAGACACTTTCCTAATTTGGGAGTTTGAATAATAGGGGCAAGGTGTCCAGTGATTTTGGAGGGAAGGGTTCAAGAACCTTCTAACTTTGTAGTAACCTTGGTCTGTCCTGGATAGAGTCATAATCTCATTAGATGATCATTTCTAGCTAAGGCAGGATTGCCTTGTTACCAGTTTGTTCAACTAACAGGCAGTGTAATCATCACCTACTGTGTACAAGGCTTATGTATGTACTCAGCCAGGGCCATCTCCATTCATTCCAATTTCTATCTGGCCACTGGACCAGATGGCTCCTGAGGAGAGAATGAAGCTGGTAACTTTGCACAGCCCTGCCTCACTTAAATCCAATTCACTTGCAGGTGATGGCATTACCTCCCTGATGTCATGGTCCTCTTCAAGATCTATAAGACAAACAAGAACAACAATCAGAATGTGTAGGTGGGGCAGTGCAGGCTTCACTTGGAGATAGAATTTGTGCAACTCTATAAGCTCCATTTCCTTGACCTCTAAGGTTCCTTTTGGGGGCAGCTAGGTAATACGGTGGATAGGGTGTGGACCTGGAGTCAGGAAGACTCATTTCCCTCAGTTCAAATCTGGCATCAGGCATTAGCTGTGTGACCTGGACAAGTCACTTAATCCTCTTTGCCTCAGTTTCCTCATCTGTAAAATGAATTAGAGAAGGAAATGGGAAACCACTCCAGTATCTTTGCTAAGAAAAACCCCAAACAGGGACACAAAGGGTCTGAAACAACAACGTTGCTTTTAAATGATGGAAGGGGGAGACAAGATGGTCTCCCTAAACTCACAGCACACAGGTTTTGTCTATTTCCTCCAGAGAGTTGCTTGTTGAATTTTTAAAAAAAATAAACTTAAATTTAATTAGTCATAGGATCAAAGATTTTAGAGCTAGTAGATACCTTATGGGACATCTAGTCTAAATTCCTAATTTTCAAAAGAGGAAACTGAGGCCCAGAAAAATTAGGTTAAGTGACTTGCTACTATAGGTCACACAGGCATTTAAGTGCCAGGACTGAGAAGCCAAGCCAGGTCTTCTTGGTCCAAATACAGTTCTCTTTCTCCTGGACCATGCAATACACACACACACACACACACACACACACACACACACACACACAGATACACATATATAGATATTTATATATGTATAGAATATAGATGTATTTATATATGGAAATATGTATGTTTATGTATATATGTATGCATGTACACACATATTGCATGTATACGGCTACGTGTGTATATACATATAATCATATATATTGACTCTTTGTGTTGAATATCCTTCATGTCTGTCCATCAAGTATCCATTTTGAATGACTCATGCGATGAATTTTGAGAGAATGCCAATCAGTTCAATGAAAAAGAAAACCCAACCAATGCTATGGGTGAATTGCTTCATTGATGTCTTTTAGATGATGATGATCTGAAAATGGAATCATATAGATTATTGGAGTAGTATTAGACCCCAAAGGTTCATATCCTTCTATTAACATGAAATGAGTAACAATTTTTAAATGAATTCACGTTCCTAGAAGATAATTCAAAGTCAGCAGCTCAAAGATGAAACCATTCCACAGTGCAATTTAGTCTCCTCCATTGCCTGGCTCACTAGTTGGTCATAGTAGGGTTTCTCATGAGCTGTGTTCTTGTGCTGAAGTATAGGATTTTACATCAAAAGGTTTCAGGGTTTGTTTTATGTGTCTTGATATATGAGTCTGAATGTAGATCTGTGCCCTCCCTGCTCAAAAACAGGTATAATAAAAAGCAACTCTGTGCTGTTTGCAGAGTGGTTTCATGAGAAATCTTTCTGACACAGAAATAAGATGAAGCCATGTGAAGCTGTGTGTGTGTGTGTGTGTGTGTGTGTGTGCCCCTGATTTTTGTAGAGTAAAATAGCTGGTGAGGTGGATTTATGCTGTATAGGATCAACAGCTTGCATCTGGGAAATGCAAGGGAAACAGCCTAGGGAGGAAAAATCGTATTTGTAAAAAGTCTGTGGATTAGTTTCTCTCTTAAGCTTTTCTCTCTGTTTAGCTTGTCCTAGATTGCAAAATGCTCAGCACCACCCACTACCAATTCAGAGGTTAGCGCTCGGCAACCAAATCACTGGTTGAGGACAGAACAAGCTTTCAAGGCTATTTAGGTCCTCACTTCTAAACCCCCTCTGATTAACGTTAACCAGGCTTACTTACAAGGACTACATGCTTGGTCAAAGTGAGAATAACAAAGGTCAAGTCATCCTGACCTATTGCATCTGACTTAATCCTCTTTGGGTTTCTTTCAAAGAAAGCTTAGGGTTATTTAGCACCACAGTAAGTGCTAGTGGTCTCACTGTCATGCCAGAGTGTTAGCAGCAAGGGACAGGGCTGACCTGAAGGGGTCAGGCCTGGGAGGCCAAGTTAATCAATGTGGCATATATCAAAAGTCCAAGGAAGCAAATCCAGCGAGGTTACCTAATGCCAGGAAGAGTAGGTCAGGTAGCATTTAACAGTCAGAAGTTCACTAGTGAGCACAGTAGAATTCTGATCCTAGGACAGAGGCTATTTTCTTTCTACCCTGTTTCACATTTACTTCTGGGTGCAGGAAGCCCTGGGCTCAGGGAACAGATGGAGAGGAGAGAAAGGGAAGGAGAGAAACACACAGAGAAAGAGAAAACAGAAAACAGAGACAAACACAGACAGAGAAACAGACAGATACAGAAACTGAGCATGACAGAGACATACAGAAATAAAGTGAAATATAGAGACAGAAAAAATTGAGGTAGAGAGGGAGGAAGGAAGGAGGAGAGAGAAAGAGAGACAGAGAGAGAGACAGAGAGAAGAAGAAGGAGGAGGAGGAGGAGGAGGGAGAGAGATGGACAAAGAGAGAGAAAGAATGAGAAGAAGAAGGAAGAGGAGGAGGGAGAGAGGGTCAGAGAGGGAGATTGCAGCCACAGACTTTTGTGAGAACAAAAGCTAGTTAGAACTTTTTTTTCAGAAGCAGAACCAAGAAGAATTTCTAACAGTATTATTATAGGACCTTAACTTAATAGATGCGTTATCAGAAAGGGAAATATACTAAGTAAGCAGAAGTCTGCACAAAATCTTACTACATTCCATTTTTCAAGCAAATAATAGCAAAAGCTAGGCTAAACGGAATTGTCATTTGACTACACTATGAATTATTAAATGAAAAATAACACTAAAAGTGATTATAAATTTTATTATTCTTTGCTTTGGCAGGGTGGAGAGAGATTTCCTTATTAGTACATACATTTAATATGTACTAAAAACTCAGATTGCTAAACCAACTCACAGGAATGAGTATATACTGATTTAAATTTTGCAAGGCACTTAGCTCATTTGATCTTCACAACAAACTGACCCTGAGAGACAGGGCCCTATCATTATTATTAGTAGTAGTGGTATTAGTATCCGCATTGCAAAGCTGGCTGAAGAAACAGAGACTGAGAGAGGTTGTGACTGTCCCATGGTCACACAGCCAGTAATAAATGTTGGATGAAAGATTTGAACTTGGGTTTTCCTGAATTTTCTGTCCACTACATTACCTAGTTATAGTATAGGGGAGAAAGAAGCCATCAAGTACTAGAATGCCTGGCCTGAATTCATTTGAAGAAGTATGTATTGAGCATTTACCATATGACCAACTCTGCCCCAGGGGCTGTGGGACATATCAAATAAATAGATAACATGGTTTCTGCCCCTGAAGAGATGACATCTGTGGAATGAAAGAGACAATTAGATGTGACAAAGAATGCTGGATGAAATAACAAACTGAATGTAGTCAAATGAGATGGCTGGACAAGAGGCAATACTTTTAGTGGAAAGAGCCTTGGACTTTGAAAGAATTGGGATACCTAGATTGGCTTGGTTACTTTTTAGCTTGTCCTTGGGCAAGTCCTTCCTTTCTCTGGTCTTTACTTTCCTCATCTGTAGAATGGAGGGAGTGTGTGACCTCCAGGGTTCCTTCCAGTTGTAGCAATCTGTCATTCTAAGTGCTAAGATGAATCAGCCAGACAGAGAGAGTCATGGATGGTCAGGAAATGGAGTAATTAATGTAGGCTCAAATTGTCAGCAAAACTTCCCAGAAAAGATGAGTATTAACAGATGGTTATTAAGGTCTCGACAGGATTTGAATAGTTGAAAAGAAAAGGGGATTGAGGAAGAGGGTTCCAAGGAAAGAAATGGTACCAGAAAAGTCACAGAGAGGGGGTGCCTATAAAATGTATTGGGGACCACGGAGCGGACACTCTCACTGGAGTGGAAAGTCTTTATTGAAATCCAAGAAGAAATAAATTTGGAAAGATAGCCTGGGGACAGATTATGGAGGACTTTGAATGTCAGCCGGAATAGCCTGAATGCTCTGAACTTTCCTGATGAACTTGGCTTACTGTTTGATCCTAAACTTGACTACCTCTGTTTTGATTTACTCATATGAAAAAATAGACTTTAAAAATAAATAAAAAATGCTCAGAATGCATCTTGAAAGCATAAAACAGCAATAAAGTCTTTTTTGCAATCATTACTGATATCAGATAATGACTGAAACACTGGGTGCTAAACCCAAACTTTGAATGCCTCACTCATCCCACTGTACTTAAAATTTAATTGGGGGCAATACTGTGTAGTGGAGAGTTGAGAACTTTATATTCAGAATGAGGAGACCTGTTTTCAATTCCTGAAACTTATGACTATTAGCCTGGGGAAGTCACTTAATCTCTCTGTGTCTTAATTTCCCAGTGTATGGAATGGGGATACTTCACAGCTTAGCTTTCAAAGTCATCGAAAGTGAGTTGATTTTATAAATCTTAAGGACAAGTGCCATATAAATGTGAACAATTATGGTTTCATTTCATTGCAGAAATGATCCAGATCTTGGGAAGAGGCTGAGGAAAGCAGGAAGGCATCAAAGGCCTTTTTCTCCTTACCAAACCCAAGTTTCTCTTCTAAATCATCAGCCTAGAGCTTACAGGATGATTTTCTTCTTTGGGATTTGATTCCATGGCTCCTTAGTCTCACATTATACATATTGATTTTTTTTTCCTGGCAACATCTGACTAAAATCTGATTAACACCAGATTCCAACATGGAGCTGCTTTTTTAAGAGCTTAACAAACCAACTCATAGGCAGTGGTTCAACTGATCTCATAAGTAGGACTCATCAAGTAAACCATCGAGCATAGATGCTGTAGTGGCAAGGAGAGGAGTTAACTTGTGATAATACTTGTCCAAGCCCTGAAAGTACAGCATCTGTTTCTTGGACTCAGAAGCGAAACAATCCAGTAATTACAGTCCTTGGTGCTTTTTTCTACCTCAGGAAACATTTTGCAACTAGCAATTTCCAAAAATATGGCTCAAGCAGCACATCTCTTCTTTTCCTAATGTACATGAGGGTGTGATTTTAACAAGGCAAGACACTCTCTCAGGGGCATTCACTTAGGGGGCTTCTGGGAGGTACACTCCAGGGGAAATTTAAAATTGAATGTTCCAGGAAGCTTTCCTAAGTCTGAGGTCTGCATTCTGCTTTCTATAGCTGTCTCCAGGGAGAAACTGTGATCCCTGGGGATGTGCTTCCTCCACCTTAGCAAAACTAGAGAAAATGAGCCATTCTGGGGGCAGTCTTGTGGACAGTTGGAAGGCAGATGGGAGCACAGGGCAGCTAAGTAATTTTCATTTTGTATCTTTCCCTCTGCTGGCTGGGATTCTGGTTTTAGGTTGTCACAGATCCCAGGTTTTTGGAATTCTTTCAGGGAAAATGACGTGTGCCAGGTGATCGGCCCACTTGTTGCTATAAGCAGTGGGGCAGCCAGGTGCTGGGAATGTAAGTGTGACACAGGCAGTCACAGCACCAAAGGATTGTTCATGTTCTGGAAGTAGGATGCTCTAGAAGGTTGGCATCTACTCATCAGGCTAGAACAGCAAGAAACTCCGCAAACAAATTAGCCAGACCTCTGACCGAGGGTATATCTGGAAATGGCTTAGAGAAGGCTTCATTCCCAGTCTGTTTGGAAAATTAATACTCATTAGTGAGGAAGGAAGGATCTAAATGGTTCTCTTTTCTGCCCCTTTTGATGCCTTTTCTCTGATACTTTCCTAGGGCTTCTTCAAATGCAGAGACAATCTATTCTAGTGGGAAGATGACAAAAGAAAGGACACATGTATTAGGTTTTAAAAAACTTGTCTTTGGCTTCTGTGTTAGAGAATGTTTGGTTTAGGTTTCCTTAGGATGTGTAGGGAAACTCTGAAAGTGTTTTCTTGCATTCTTTTAGCTTAAGGAGACTGTAGACAATAGGATGATATGGATAAGACTGGGAAGGGCTGGTATGTGTGGAGCAGCTGGGAGTTATAAGGAGATATCAGAGCTAGGTTGAGTCCAAAGCTAGGTCATTGCCATGGGTAGTTGCCTCTGTAGAGAAAGAGAGGATAATGTTCTTGATAAGGGAAGTCCATAAATGATCATTGGACAGTGGGATGCTGGGATGTAGGTATGAAGGGAGCAGAAAAAAAATGAAGGATGTTGGAACTGGCAATAGCTAGTCTTCAATAATTGTTCACTTCCTGACGTCTGTCTATACATTGGTGTTATGCCCTTGTACAACTGGATGTTTGGGAATGTCCATTCCATAGGACCTCCCCACCACCTCCCCACCTCCCAAAGGGTTTTCCTGGTCATTGGTGTTGGGGCTTATGTAGATTGTCAAATATGGAAGGCTTGTTGAATAGATGTCAGAATAATAGAGTTTGCTTTCTAGTTCTCACAATACTCATCTGGAACATAGCTCCCCCCCAACCCCATCAATTCCCTAGGTATTTAGCTGTACCTGTATAACCAGTAATGGAACGCTTCCTTGACAATGGCTTTTCCTCCCTACAGCTTGATGAGGACTCTCAGGAACTCATCTAAGTAGTCTACCTCCGCATGTGGCTAGAGCCAAACCCACATCTGGTCCTTCCTTCTTGCCATCCTTTTTATTCCATAGGACTATATTCTCTCCTTACTCCACCCTCCTACCCCAGGCCCTCAGGGTTCCTCCCATGCTAAGTAAGAAGGACTTATCTCCTTGCTATGTCCATTGCAGAGCTCATTATTTTTACTTCCAACTCTCGGATCCCCAGTCTCCTTCTGGACTCTATTCTTGCACTACTTTCAGTATGATACCTGCAGAGGTGAGTGCCTCCTAGCCCCATCTCCAGGTTTTTTTATATCCATTTTGTACATGCTCTATGTATGTGTTTGGATCTTCCCTTTACCATTAGAATGTAAGCTCACAGACAACACAACCTGTTTCGTTTTTGTCTTTTTATTTCCAGTGCCTAGCACAGTTTCAGGAACATAGTAGACTCTTAATCGATGTTTGTTGACTATTGAATTTCCTCCAAACCCAGCTCTTCCAGTCAGTAAACAAGCATTTACTAAGAACTGTGCTAAGCTCTGGGATGCAAAGAAAAGGGGAAAAGGCCACCAGCCTTTGAGTCACAAACTTTGAGCCATCTTTACCTCCTAATTCTTCCTTATCCACATGTTCATTTAGTTGCTAAACCTCTGGTGTCCATCCCCTTTTCTCCACTAACATGGCTACCAAGTTCAGGCCCCCATTACCTGTTTTTTTCCCTTTTTAAAAAATGTAGTCAGGGTTAAGTGACTTGTCCAGAGTCACACAGCTACTAAGTATCTGAGGATGAATTTGAACTCAGGTACATCCTGACTTGAGTGCTCTATCCACTGTGCCACCTAGCTGTCCCATATCATTCCCTCTTGTCTGAACTTTTACAATAGCTTTCTAATAGTTTTTCTTGCGTCAGGTGTGTCTTCTCTCCTTCACACAGCTGCCGAAGTTATATTCTTAAGGGGTCTGTCTGATCATGTCACTCACCTGACTGTAGTGATTCCCTTCTAAAATGACTTCTAGAATCAAATATATACTCCTTGGTTTGCCACTTAAACCTTTTCACAGCTGGCCTCAACTTACCTTTCCAATCTTAATGTACATTTCTCCTCTTCATGGCAGCCAAACTACCCTTCTTGTTGGCCCTTACATGACACTCTTTCTCCCATCTCCACATTTCTGTTTGTTTCCCCCCAGGATAGTAATCTTTATGGACAGAATAAGGATTCAAACTCTTGACAGATGCATACATTCCTGACAACAGGTATGAGCAACACAAAGTGATTCAATCACTGTCCTTCTAAGGAAAATACACTTCCTGACTCTATTTATTTGAAAGTCAAAACATCCTTTCAGAAACATAGACTTTAGAGCTAGAGGGGGGCCTTACAAACTGGTCCAACCCTTTATTCTATAGATGAGGAAACTTGAGACCCAAAGAGTAAAGGGGACTTACTGGTCCAACACAACACAGACGTTTTATTTTAAAACAGGTTTTTTGCCTCCAAATTCAGCTCTGTTTCTACTATACTTTGTTTCTTTCACTATTTTAGTGAGTTTGTGAAATCCTTAAGGTAGATAGTTGCGAAGAGCAGCTAGGTGGTATAGTGGTTAGTGTCAGGTCTGGAGTCAGGAAAACTAAGCTTCCTGAGTTCAAATCTGGCCTCAGATACTTACTAGCTTGGTGACCCTAGGCAAGTCACTTAGTTCTGTTTACCTCAGTTTCCTCATCCATACAATGAACTGGAGAAGGAAATGACAAACTACTCCAGTATCTTTGCCAATAAAACCGCCAAAAAGGGGTCACAAAGAGTTGGACATGGCTGAATAACAAGAATAATCTGCATAACCTAGTCAATGACAGAGATCTCAAAGCCAATCATGCCCTGTTTTTAACATCTCTCTTTAAAATTGTCTTTTTTATTATGAGATTGACTGAAAACATTTGTTGTGATTGCTGTTTTTTGTCCTTTGTTTATAAAGAGGACCAATGACATCATGGGGGTGAAGTCTTGACTTGTGCATGAATTGGCTTTCAGTGTGGCAGAGCTACACAAAATCATCAGCCTCACTCTTTCCTTCAGAGTCATCAAAATCCAGTGGCAAGACAAAGGTCAAGATGACTGGCGATGGTCCTGGGATACAGTGGATGACATTGGCCTTTCTAAAGGAACAAACAAGCATTTTAAGTATTAAAAAGGGGATTGTTTCTAAAACTATAGACTTTTGTTAGTTCTTTTTCTTCTGTCTATTTTTTAATGTGGAAGTAACGACATTATACATTTTGCATCCTCTTCTAAAATTCTTTTGTTTTCTTCTCTGTGTTGTAGTAACATTATGATACTTTTTTCTATTCTCATTATTATTCATTAATTGCATGACATTGCTTTCTCCTAATTCACTTTCTGCCTGTCTGCCCGTCTGCCCATTCCTTCTCAGTCTTCTCTGCTGGGTCTTTCACAAAAGATCCCATAGTTATGCCTGATAATCATGGGTGTCCCCCAAATCTTTGTCTTGGGCCCTCTTTTCCTCTTCCTCTGTACTATTTCACTTGGTCATCACATAAGCTTTCATGGATTCAATTATCTCTGTGCAGATGATTTTCAGATCTATTTAATATGTAGCCCTAATCTCTCTGCTGACTACCAGTCTTACATCTCTAACTGCCTATTAGACAACTTGAACTGAATGGCTCACCAAGAACTTAAACTAAACATGCCCATAACTACACTCATTAACTTTCTCCCTAAATCCTCCCATCTTCCTAATTTCCTTATGACTATTTAGGGTCCCACTATCCTCCCAGTCACTCAGATGTCATCTGCTGCTCCTCACTCTCTCCACATATTCAATAATTTGCTAAGTTGTATTATTTCTACCTTTGTAACATCTCATATGTAATACTTTCTCTCTTTTCACATTGCCACCATCCTGGTGCAGACCATCACCATTTCATGCCTACACTATTTTAATAGCCTCTTTGAACAAAGTTGCAAACCTCTCCATCCTTCACTCAGCTCTCAGATTGGTATTTCTTTCTTTTTAAAAATTATTTTATTTGTTTTTAGTTTTCAACATTCACTTCCATAAGTTTTAAATTTTCTCCCCCTCCCCACCCCGTCCCTCTCCAAGACGGCATGCAATCTGATATGGGCTCTACACATACATTCCTGTTAAACACATTTTCACATTAGTCATGTTGCGTAGAAGAATTATAACAAATGGGAGAAACCATGAGAAAGAAAAACAAAACAAAAAAGAAAATAGTCTGCTTCCTTCTGCATTCTGACTCCATAGTTCTTTCTCTGAATGTGGATGGTGTTTTCCATCATGAGCTCTTTAGAATTGTTTTAGGTCCTTGCATTGCTAAGAAGGGCTAAGTCTGTCAGAATCAGTCATCACACAGTGTGGTTGTTACTGTGTACAATAAGACTTTGAGTTCCGAATTTTTTTCTCTCTCTCTCCCTACCCTGTCCCCAACATGGCATGCAATCTGATATAGGCTATACATGTACAATCATATTAAACTTATTTCTACATTAGTCATGTTGTGAAAGAAGAATCAGAACAAAAGGGAAAAACCATGAGAAAGAAAAAAAGAGAGAAATTAGTAAGCTTCTATCTGCATTCAGACTCCATAGCTCTTTCTCTGGGTGTGGATGGCATTTTCCATCCTGAGTCCTTTTTACTTGTCTTGGATCATTGCATTGCTGAGAAGAGCTAAGTCTATCAAATTCAGTCACTGAACAATGTGGCTGTTACTGTGTACAATGTTCTCCTGGTTCTGCTCACTTCACTCAGCATCAGTTCATATGAGTCTTTCCAGGTTTTTCTGAAGTACACCTGCTCATCATTTCTCATAGCACAATAGTATTCCATTACATTCATATACCGCAACTTGTTCAGCCATTCCCCAATTGATGGGCACAGATTGATATTTCTAAAGTAAGGTTCTTATCATGTCATCCCTCCTATTCAATAAATTCTAGTTTCTTCCTATTACTTGCAGAATCAAATATAGAATTCTCAGTTTGCATTTTAAAGACCTTAATAATTTAGCCCCTTGCTTCCTTTCCAGTTCTCTTATACCTTACTTCCATCCCATACTTTGTCATCCTTGCTGTTCCTCCAACAAGACAGTCCGTCTACTGATTTTTGGCATTTTCAGTGGCAGTCTACTATTCCTGGAACTCTCTCCTGCTTGATCTCTACCTCTCACTTCCTTGGCTTCTTTCAAGTTTCATCTGAAGTCCCACTTTCTACAAGAAGGCTTCCTCAGTCCTCCATTACCTTAGTGCCTTCCCTCTGTACTTACAATTTATCCTGGATATATTCTGTCTATACATAATTCTTTTCATATTATCTCCTCCATTAGACTATGAGCTTCTTGAAAGCAGATGTCTTTTTTACCTTTATTTGTATCCCTTGTGTTTAACACAGTGCCTGGCATATAGTAAGTGTTTAATAAATGTTTATTGACTTAACTCCTTAGAAACAGAAAGGGCAGTTTGCCTGGATCATTGAGTATGGGAAGAGAAAAAATGAATAATCATGTTGTAAAGGGCTTTAAATACCAAATAGAATAGATTCTGTCTGAACTTAAAAGAAACAGAGAACCAATGGATTTTTGGGAAATAACTTTGGAATCCAGGATAGATTGGAAAGGAAGAGACTAGTAGCAGGGGGAATGATTATGAAGTTGTAATATTTTGGTGAGAATTGATAAGAATCTGAAATAGAGTGGTAATCATGTGAGTTGAGAGAACGGAATGAACGGAATAAATATTATAAAGATTTAGCAATAGATTGGATATGTGGGGTGAGGGATAGTGAAGAGTCAAGAATGACTCTAAAGTTATGAACATTGGTTCCTGGAAGGATGGTGATACCATCAGCAGAAATAGAGGAGTGTGAAAGAGGGTTGGTATTGAGGGAAAAGATGAGTTCTGATATGTTAAGTTTTAAATACCTACAAGACATCCATTTTGAAATATGCAGCAAGCAGCAAGTATGGCATGATTGATGTTTGGAAAAGTGCCTGGCACATAGTAGGTGCTAAATATGTAGATTTGGGAATCAGCAACACAAAGCTGATAAAACCATGGGAACTAATCAAGTCACTGAGTGACAGTGCCCATGAAGAAAAATGATGAAACCTTGGGGTATCTTCACAATTAGGGATCATAACATGGTTGATAAATTAGACTGAGGAGTTGTGATAAAACCTAGGTAGAGCAGGATCATGAAAAACTATAAAGTAAGGGGTATTCAGAAGGAATATGTGGTCAGCAGTTTCCAATTCTGTAGAAAGATCAAGAAATTAAGGGTTAAGATGAAACCATAAGATTTGAAAATTTGCTAATGGAATTTTCGAAAGAATAGTTTCACTTGAGTTCCCAGGTTGGAAACTAGATTACACAAACAATTGACCTAGAAAACAGGAGAAGCAATTTAAGAATTATCTGTGAATTAATACAATCATTCTGGAAAGCAATTAGGAATTATGCAAACAAAGTGGCTAAAATATCTGTAACCTTTGACCCAAAGATTCTTCTGAAAGGCCTACAAACCAAAGGAGGTCATTGACAAAAAGGAAGGCACCATATATATCAAAATATTTATAACAACATTATTTTTGTGATAGAAAAATATTGGAAAGAAGGCACAAACCTATTGATTGCAGACTGGTTAAACAATTTATGGTACATGTATATAACAGAATATTACTGTGGTCTAAGAAATTATGAATATGATAACCACAGAAAAGCATGGAAAGACTACATATAAAGTAAAATAATCAGAGCCAGGAAAACGACACACACAAAGATGTAAATAGAAAGAACAACCACAAAACAATTTTAAAAAATATTATTTTGAAGTTACAAAAAAAAGTTTGCCCCAAAGAAGTGATATGAGAAGACATTTGTCCCTCCTCCATTGCAGTGTGAAACATTATATATAATGTCCATTTTTGATATGTTGATTGGTTTTGCTGATTTTTTTATCTTCTCCTTTCTTTTTTTAAAAATAAATTCTTTAGTATAAAGCATAAGCTCTCTGGGAGTAGGAAGATAAGGAATAGAAAGGAAAACTTAAATTATGTAAAGACAATAATAGCAACAAAATCTATTTTTTGAAAAAAATAATTATTAAAGTCCTTGAAAGTCATGATTAAACAAAATTCTAAACATCATATTTCAATAAATCATAAAAGACAGCTGCCCAGATCTCATGAACAAGAGAGCATCATAAAAATGGAAAGATTCAAACTAATCACCTCTTGAAAGAATCATCAGATTGAACACACCCAGAAATTACAGAGCCAAAATCTAGAACCTTTGATTTAAAAACAAATGCTGCAAAGCATTCAGGGAGAAAGGGACAAAATAAAAAGGGACTAGTCAGTATCACACAAAATTATGGTGCAATTACTTTAAAGGAAAGTAATGGTTAGACTATAACATACTAAACATAACATACTAAATTTTTTAAAAAAATGAATAAACAGCTTACAACCAGCTTTCTGGATCATGTGAACAATGAGATGGAAGACAAAACATTTTCTCTCATCCCCACAACCTCTCAGATCTCTCCAAAACAGAAATTATGTGCCAAAGATAAGCAACTTCAGCTGTCCTTTTGGCTAGGACACCAAAAATCCAAAAGATGGCAACCCTCCCCCCTCAAAAAAAGCCAAATAAATTAACAAACTCAAAACCCATGAACTGACATTCATTTATCCTGCACTTACTCAGTACCTTTCCCCCACCTTCTAAACAAAAAGTAGTGAGACTGCACTAGCAGACCAAAAGACATAATATATGTTTACATCAAAATTCACCCCTACACCCTGTTTCCCCCTCCCTCTTTCCAGTACTATAGAGACCTCAGCTCCAGGCTATGGAAGTTTCCTCAGGAGCCCTTCAGGAGCAAAAGCTTGCAAGGGGCTGCAACCTGGAATCACCATTACTATAAAGCTCTGAACTTCTAGTAGCTCTGAATTTCTGTTATTGGGGAAAGTAGGCCCTCAACATCTGGTGCTGGGCTAGAGAACTAAGGAACACAGGCAGTAGGAAAGGTCTCCAGGACAGGAATCTGTGCATGTGGGTAATTGTGTAGCACTCTACCAAGCTTGAGAGAAAGATCACAGCATCCAGCAAGGGACAGCTCTGACCACCCAAAAGGTAGTTGGGACAGAGGCCAAAGTGGTGAATTGTGAATTGCCCAGTATAGAAAGAGGCTGAGACCCTTTAAAATCCAGCCCCCAAGGAAACCACAATGAGAGGGGAGGGAGTCAGAAATGAGTAATAAGGAAAATAAAGGGGAAAATAAAACTGAAAGTACCAAAGATCCCAGGAAAAAGAAATCTCAGTGACCTTGAATATAAACAGATAAGTCAACAGGAATAACAATAACAACAGAAGGAAATCTGGCCTCTAGGAGATCTATTGAACAAGTTCGGACATCTTTGAATAAATACTGTAAAATGAAGAAAAATGATTGAACATTTGATGAGACAGAGGACCTTGTGGAATTTGAGGAGAACATGGAACCACAATATGCTGGCTGTTGCTGAATGGTTTAAAGGAGAAATGAGAATTATGAGAGTAGAATTTTTGTCCTGCATAGCAGAAATGAGCAGAATTGAAAAACTTGAAACTGAAATAGCAAGCCTCACCAAAGAGACAAAATTGAGAGCAATAGATTGTGAATGCAAACACATAGAAGTAAAAGACAACTTAGAAGAAGAGAATAAAAAATTCCACAACATTAAAAGAAAATATGATCATTGTGCAAGAAACACATATGGATCTTGAAGACAGGATGCAACTTGGCAACCTAAAGACTATAAGTATCCCAGAAGAACATGACAGGGCAAAAAACCTCAACACCATAATGAAGGACTTAATACAATAGAACTGCTTAGACTTCCAAACATAGAAAATGAAATTCCAATAGAAGGAATTCACATATCACCTTCAGAAAAAAAGCCTAAAGCTGAAAATTCCAAGACACATAGTAGTTAAATTTCACGATTCAATTGAGAAACAATGAAGTTATATAAGACCTTTGCATTGAAAAAAAGGATACTTGAATAATGCAAGATTATTTTGAACCCACTAGAAAAAAGAGAAGGTAATAGAACAATGTGTTTTAAAGATCATTGGAGCTCAAGATGCAGCACATAGTGATCTGTCCTGTAAATATGAGCTCAAGTATACAGGACAAAAGATGTAATAAAGTAGAGTTTTAAATGTTTTTGGAAAGCCAGAACTGAAGAGATTATTTGGTACAAATAATAGAAATATAGGAGGAGTAACAGCAACAGAATGACAAAAGAAATATCAGTAAGATATTTCTTTCAAAATGCGCACAAGGAGAGAGAAGTAAAGATAGAAATCTGGTAAAGATAACAGCAAGGAGGTAGACAGAGCATTATGATCAGAATCTGGGAATGCCCTACCCACAGGTGAATGTTGCTTTTCTCAAAATCCATTAAACATGGACGGGTTCTTAAAGGAAGGGGACAGAAATAGGGGGATAGAGAAAAAATGAGTGATGCATTGGGATAAAGTCAAGGGTTAGCAACGGGGGGGGGGGGTGCGTGGTGACCTCTATGATCTCAGAAAGAGAAGAGCCAACAAGGGAGTGAGTGAGGAAGAGTGAGGAAATATTGAAAAGAGGAAGAAAAAAAGGAAGCCTTACTTTGGAGGTAGGAAGGAAGTTCCAGTAATATGCTTCCCTGGATGAAGGGAGATAAGGACCTTAAATTGGATGAAGCCTGGGAGATTTAGTGCATGGAAAGTCTACTTACCTTGGGAAGGGAGAGGTTAAAACCCCTGGGGGCAACTGGCACCCAGAAGAGTGTGGGGGCATAGACCCAGGGAGGAGATTTCCAGGCAAAGGTATGAAAAAAAATGGAGATCAAAGAGGATAAAGATCAGCTGGGGGGTGGGGGGTATGGATCCTACCAAGGGGCAATGTCATCTCTGACATCTGCAATAATTGGCATTGTTCTTAGAGTGGGGCATAATGGGAAAAGGGGCTGATGTGGTAAGCTTTACGAGGCAGCGGCAGAAAGTGCTTAGAGGGGAAAGCCTAAAATGAATACCTTGGAAATTTAGGCTGAAAAATACAAAGGAAAGAGAAAGACCTGATGATTATAGAGATCATGAATCAGAGAATAAGGTGTCAGAGTAAATAGGAGAAGATGGATAATGACTAAAATGAAAGAAATCCTTTTTTGAAAGGGACACAAAAATGAAATTAAAAAAAAAACCCACTGGTGAGTAGGAGTAGCTCAAGAGGAGGAGAAGGAAAGAGAAGCTACCAGACTGAGAGGGAAGAAAAATAGGGAAGAAATAAGTAACTAGATAAAAGTAAGAGAGAGGAATGACTGTAATTAAAAAAAACCTAAAGGGAAAGAGGTAACAAATTAGTAGAAAGAATGAAAGGTGAGGAAAAGAGAGCCAGTAGGAACCAGGTTACCTTTATAAAAGATTAAAGTAAAGTAATTGAAGAAATATAATACTGTGTTTACAGCAGAAGGGAAAAATCATAATTAAAAAAGTCTTAGAGATAGATGGAGGAAAATATATACTTAACTTATAACTTTAAATGTGAATGGATTAAACAATCCAATATAACAAAAAAGAGTGACAAGTTGTATAAGAAAACAAAACTCTAAAAATCCATTTTTTACAAGAAATACATAAAAAACTCAAAACATATACAAAATAAAGCTGTGGGGCTGGAAAAAATTTACTATGCACCAAGTGAATCTAAAAAAAGCAGGAGGTGTTCTTATACTATTAGACAAAGCAAAAACAAACATTGAAAAAATAAAAAAGTATATAAACAAGGAATCTATTTTATGCTGAAAGGTGCCATATGCAACGAAACTATCAGTAATAAACTTACACACTCCAAATGCCTTACCATCCAAATCCTTTTTATTTTTGTATTTATTTAGTATTTTATTTCCCCCAGCTACATGTAAAAACAATTTTTAACATTTGCTTTGAAAATTTTGAGTTCCAAATTCTCTCCCTTCCTCCCTTCCCACTCCCCCGCCCCATCCCCAGGGAAAAGGCAAGCAATTTGATATAGGTTATACATGAGTAGTCATGCAAAACATATCCATAATAGTCATGTTGTGAAAGAAAACACAGACAAAAAAAAACCTCAAGAAAAATAAAGAAAGTTTTAAGAAGTATGCTTCAATCTGTATTCAAACACCATCAGTTCTTTCTCTGGGGATGGATAGCATTTTTCATCACAAATCCTTCAGAGTTGTCATGGATCCTTGTATTACTGAGAATAGCTAAGTCAGTCACAAATGATCATTTCACAATATTGCTGTTATGTTGTACATTTCACTTTCCATCAGCCCATGCAAGTCTTCCTTGGTTCTTCTGAGAGCATCCTGCTCATCATTTCTTATAGTCCAATAGTATTCCATCATAATCACATACCACAACTTGTTCTGTCATTCCGCAGTTGATGGGCTTCCCCCCAATTTCTAATTCTTTACCCCCAGAAAAGAACCACCATAAATATTTTTGTACATATAGGTCTTTTTCCTTTTTGTTTTTTATCTTTTTTGGAATACAAATCTAATAGTGGTATTGCTAGGTCAAAGAGTATGCATGGTTATATAGCCCTTTGGGCAATTGATCTACAGAATGGTTGAATCAGTTCGCAACTCTACCAACAGCATTAATGTTTCATTTTCCCCACATCCCCTCCAATATTTGCCATTTACCTTCTCTGTCCTATTAGCCAATCTAATAAGTGTGAGGTTGTACTTTAGAATTGTCTTCATCTGCATTTCTCCAATCAATAATAAGTTAGAATATTTTTTAATATGGCTATAGATAGTTTTGATTATTTTATCTGAAAACTGATTATATCCTTTGATCGTTTATCAATTGGGGAATGGCTCTTATTTTTATAAATTTGACTCAATTTTCCATGTTTCAGAAATGAGGCCTTTATCAGAGACTCTTGATTCAATTTTTTTTCACAGTTACTATTGCTAACTGTATTTCCCTCCATCCTGTTCCCTCACCCACATTTATTTTATTCTCTCTCCTTCTGCCCTGTCCCTCCTCACAAGTGTTTTGCTACTGACTACTGCCTCCCCTAATCTGTCCTCCCTTCTATCACTCCCCTGTTTGCTTATCCCCTTCCCCTCCTACTTTACTGTAGGGTAAGACAGATTCCTATACCCAACTGAATGCCTTTGTTATTCTCTCTCTTTGAGTCAATTCTGATGAGAGTAAGGTTCACTCACTTCCCTTCACTTCCTCCCTCTTCCCTTCCACTATAAAAGCTTTTTCTTGACTCTTTAATGTGAGATAATTTACCCCATTCAACATGTCCCTTTCTCTTTCTCCCTATACATTCCTCTCTCATCCCTTAGTTTTATTTTTTAGATATGAGCCCTTTATATTCAACTCACCCTGTGTCATATATATATATATATATATATATATATATATATATATATATATATATATATATATACATTCCCTTCAATTACTCTAATAATGAGAAAGGTCTTATGAGTTACAAATATCATCTTCTCATATAGAAATGTAAACAGTTCAACCTTATTAAGTTCCTTATGATTTCCCTTTCCTTTCTACATTTTTATGCTTCTCTTGAGTCTTGCATTTGTAAGTCAAATTTTCTATTCATCTCTGGTCTTTTCATCAAGACTGCTTGAAAGTCTTCTATCTCATTGAATGTCCATTCCCCACCCGCACACCCCATGGTTTATACTCACTTTTGCTGGGTAGGTGATTCTTATTTGTAATCCTAGCTCCTTTGCCCTCCAATCCTTTAATGTAGAAGCTGCTAAATTTTGTATTATCCTGACTGTGACTGTGAGATACTTGGGATTGTTTCTTTCTGGCTGTTTACAATATTTTCTCCTTTACCTGGGAACTCTGGAAATTGGCTATAACATTCCTGGCAGTTTTCATTTTGGGATTCTTTCAATTTGTATTTTACCCTCTGGTTCTAGAATATCAGGAGAGTTTTCCTTGATAATTTCTTGAAAGATGATGTCTAGACACTTTTTTGATTACAGCTTCCAGGTAGTCCAATAATTTTAAAATTATCTCTCCTGGATCTATTTTCTAGGTCAGTTGTTTTTCCAGTGAGGTATTTCACATTGTCTTCTATTTTTTCATTCCTTTGATTTTGTTTTATTATTCTTGATTTCTCATAAAGTCATTAGCTTCCATTTGCTACATTCTAATTTTCATTTATTTATTTGATCCCTTCTGTGTTATTATTTAATATTTTTAGTTGTCAATATTGATTTCCACAAGATTTTGAGTTACAATTTTTCTCCCCATTTCTATCCTCCCCCCACTCCAAGATGGCATATATTCTGATTGCCCCTTTCCCCAGTCTGCCCTCTCTTCTGTCACCCCACTCCTCCCTATCCCCTTCCCCCTTACTTTCTTATAAGGCGAGATAGATTTGTATACCCCATTGCCTGTATATCTTATTTCCCAGTTGCATGTAAAAACAACTTTTTTTGAGCATTCGTTTTTAGAACTTTGAGTTCCAAATTCTCTCCCTTCTTCCCTCCCCACCCACCCTCCTTGAGAAGGTGAGCAATTCAACATAGGCCACACATGTATCATTATGTAAAACACTTCCACAATACTCATGTTGTGAAAGACTATATTTCCCTCTAACCTATACTGTCCCCCTTTATTCAAGTTTCTCCCTTGACCCTGTCCTTTTTGAAAAGTGTTTGCTTTTGATTACCTCCACCCCAATCTTCCCTCCCTTCTATCACCACCCCTCTCTCTTATCCCCTTCCCCCTACTTTCCTGTGGGGTAAGATACCCAATTGAGTGTGTATGTCATTCCCTCCTTAAGTCAAATCCAATGGGAGCAAGATTCACTCATTCCTTTTCACCTGCTACCTCTTCCCTTCCAATAGAACTTTTTCTTGCCACTTTTTTGTGAGACAATTTACCGCATTCTACCTCTCCCTTTCTCCTTCTCCTAATATATTCCTCTCTCACCCCTTAATTTTATTTTATTTTTTAGATATCATCCCTTCATATTCAACTCACCCTGTGCCCTTTGTCCATATATGTATATTCCCTTCATCTACCCTAATACTGAGAAAGGTTTCATGAATTACAAATATCATCTTTCCATGTAGGAATGTAAACAAAAGTAACAGCAACAAAAGCAACAGAGTCCTATTTAGTGCTAGCAAAAAGACCCCTATAATCTCCTTCTGACCAGTTGTTTGATCCCCTTACCACCTGTGGGCCGAGAGTTCTGGAAGCAGCTGCTGCTGCTGTCTCTGTTGATTTAGTCACTCCCAAGGCCTGCTCCTAATTTGCTGTGTCTTAGTCTGTGCTGTATGTTGGACAGGGCTCCTCTCATACCCTGATGCAACAAACCTTTCCTGTTGATCTTCCAAGTTGTTTTGGGCTTGAAATTTGTTTCACTCACTCTTTTTGTGGGTTCTGCTGCTCTAGAATTTGTTTAGAGTCATTTTTTAAAGGGTTTGGAGGGCTTGTGGGGAGAGCTCAGGTGAGGCCCTGCCTTTACTCCACCATCTTAACTCTGCCTCCCTAGCATCCAAATTCTTAAAGGAAACATTATCTGATCTTCAAGAAGACATAGATGCAATGAAATAGTGATAGGAAACTTCAACTTTCTTCTATCACTTCTGGATATGTCTAACAGAAAGATAAAGGTAAAATTATAAAGGAACTGAAAAAAAATTTCTAAAGAAACTAGAGTTGAAAGACTTATGGTATTTTCTAAAGGGGACAGCAAAAGAATATCATATTCCTCTGCACCACATGGAACTTTAAAAAAAACCCTGATCATATACTAGGGCACAGAGGTATTACAAACAAATGTTAAAAGGCACAAATAGTTAATACATCCTTTTATAGACCATAATGCAATAAAAATAGAAATTGGTTCAGGGATCACAAGCAAAAGATATATATACCCAAATGGAGACTTAACAATAAAATCTTAAATAATGAGTGGGTCAAAGAACAAATGATAAAAACAATCACTATGTAAAAGAAAATAATAATGGACAACGTACCAAAATTTCTAGGATACAACCAAAAAAGTTCTCAGGGGGACAATTATCCTTTCAATCATATGTCACCAAAACAGGAAAATGATGTTCAAGAATCAACAAATAAATATAAAGTAAGCACAAAATGAGGAGATATTAAAGAGAGAGGGGAAATATCTAAATTGAGAACAAAAAAACCCCATAGAAATGGAAAAGGCTTACAACTAAGACTCACTTATCTTGCAAAACTGAGTATAATAATACAAGAGGGAGAAAAAAGGAACTTTAACAGAATATAGAAATTCCTGTTGAGAAAACTAGAACTGGGTAGAATCTGTGAAATAGAAAGAAGACAGCCAGAGAAACCAAGAAAAGTAAATACATTTGAGTAATGAGATAGGGATAAATGATTATCAAGTACTTACATTTTAATGGGAAAATGAGAAAATTGCCCCTTCAGAATCTCATGGTCTTTAAGCGTCAAAGAAAATAAAAGGAAGACATATAAGGAGATAGTTTTGATTTTATTTGTCTATTTAAAAAAAGAAAGAAGGGGATCAAAAGGAATATATTAAGGAAGAAATGAAGATAAGAAACTGTCTATTTCCTCATAGATGGAGTACATCAGAAGAGTATACAAACATGATCATGGGCAGGGGGAAGTTTGGGTACCTTATGAACTGCAAACTTCAAGATAATTGATTACAACTCTCAAGGCTTTCTTCCTCTAATTCTCATCTCAGCCCTGCTTGTGATGTATCATTGACCAACTTGTTTACTTCCCTGTATAATTAGCCAGAGTGCTAAAAACTTTTTGGAATGATGCCAGAAAGGGCCAATTACTCAATAAAGCCTGATCAACTTACCCAACAAACCTGAGTGGTTTGTTTTATAGCCAAAACAAGGCAAAAGGAGGTTGAAAACACACACACACACACACACACAAGTTTGATGTAGAAATATATTAAGTATGTATTAGGTAGGAAAGAGGAAAGGGTAATTTAAGAAAGAGGGCAGAGTGAAAAAGGAAATATTTCCAAGCAAAACGAATTAACTATGGAGGGTTATTCATAAAAAGATGGATGATTTCTTTTTCTTTGTAAAAGAAAAGTGGGGGGCATGGTAAAGAAATAAGCTAGAAACCACATTATGCTTAAAGGATCATAGAGAATGAAACATTAATACTAAATATAGATCTGTCTATCCACCTATCTAACCATTTTCACCTAATGGCATACTATCCGAGTGACTAAATGAAAAGCAAATGAAACTTGAGCTACTAACAGAAAATTAAACCATAATCACTGAGAATTTCAATATGGCCACCTCAAAAATCCTAACAAAACACTTAAACAAAAAAAGAAGTTCATGATGCAAAAAGTACTTTAGAAAAGTTAAATATGATGAGCCTTTGGCAATTACTGAATGGGAACTACAAAGAATAGACACATTACTCAGGTTTCGAAGGCATATTTCCAAAAATTGACCATTTGTTAAAACATTTAAAAAGTCACAAACACATAAAAGCAGAAATATTAAACATATTTTTTTACTGACCACAATATCACAAAACTTGTAACAAATAAGAAGCAATTGAAGACAGGATTTAAACTTAAATTAAGAATAAAGCAAATCTAAAGAAGGTATGTATCTAAAAATAAATCATAGAAACAAAAGGCAATTTTATCAAAGGAAATGACAAGAATGAAATGTCATATCAAAAGTTCTGGAATGCAGACAAACCAAGCCTTACAGGAAATTTTAAATCTCTGAACACTTTAATCAACAAAGGTGAGGAAGAAGAGATGAATGCCTTGACTAAGTGAAAAAAAAGAATAGGAAACCAACAAATAAAGCCCTAACTAAGCCCCCAAAAGTAATTCTAGAAATGAAAGAAGCAATAAAACAAATTTTAAAAACACCTTGAGTTGGGTTTTAAAAAAAAATCCGGAGTTAGTTCTCTTGTGGAAATGATCAGTAGGTAAAGCTTTATTATATTTAACTAAAGAAAAGGAAGGTAAAACAAATTACCAAAATCAAAAGTAAAAAAAAAAGCAAATCAATTGAAGACAGAAAAGAAATTATTAGGAACTATTTTATCCAATTATATTACAACAAAATTAATAATTTGAGGGAAAAGCATGGATTTTGTAAAAATAAAATATACATGTTAATGGAAAAAGAAATAAATCATTTAGATAATCCAAACTCACAAAAAAATTTAACAAGCAATTAATGAACTTTCAAAGGAAGAAACTCTAAAACCATAGGAATTTACCAATGAATTCTCTCAAGTAATCAAAGAACAATTAATTTGAATATGGAATAGTTTGCTTGTAAACATAGAGAAAGAAAGTATCTTATTGAACTCCTTCTATGAGATGAATATGGTGCTGTTGCCCAAACTAAGGAAGGGTAAAATAGATTTAAAAAACCCCAATAGATAACATCTAAGATTGAATGATATACTAGCAAAGGGATAACACATTAAAATACTATTCACTGTTAATAAGTTGAATTTATACCAGGAATGTAGAATTGGTTCAACATTGTTGTTATTGCTCAGTTGTTTATGTCATGTCTGACTCTTTATTACTTCACTTGGGGTCACAGGGATACTTGAGTGGTTTGCCATTTCCTTCTCCCACTCATTTTACAGATGAGGAACTGAGGCAAACAGAGTTAAGTGACTTGCCCTGGGTTGCGCAGCTAGTAAGTGTCTGAGGCTGGATTTGAACTTAGGAAGAAAAGGCTTATTGATTCTAAGCCCAGTGCTCTATCTGCTGCACTAACTTGCTGCCTGATTCAACATTAGGAAAATAGCTATATAAGATTTTGTAGTACATAATAACATATATAATATATGATAATAATTATATAACTTAATAATAAAGTAAATGTAATTTTTTTCAGGAAATTTGCAACTCTGCCCAAGAGTCAATAAGTTGCACATAACTTGTTACCCAGTCATATTTGTTCATTCCACCAGTTGTATCCAACCCTTCATGATCCTGTGGACTATGCTATCCAAGGGGTCTTCTTGCCAATGATACTGGAGTGGATTGCCATTTCCTTCTCCAGTGGATTAAGGCAAAAAAAGGTTAAATGACTTGCCCAAGGTCAGAAAGCCCTGAGCCCCAAAAGCAGAAATTCATTGTAAAGCCCGGAAAAAGCTAACCAACTTGAAGAAAAACACAAAAAAACCGAGGACCATTGATTCTTTTTATGGAGACAGGCATGACCAAAATATCAATTTGGAAGAGGATAGCAATGACACTATACTCACATCTGATACCTCAAAAGGGAATGAGAACTGGCCTCAAGCCCAAAAAGCATCACTGGAAGAGCTAAAGGAGGATTTTAAAAACCAAATTAGGGAGGTAAAAGAAAAAATGGAAAAAACCCACTGACAAAATCAAGTCCTTAATGAATAAGATTGGTGAAATGGCTACAGAGATTCAGATTCTAAATAGAGAAAGGTAAAATCAACCAATTGGAAAAGGAGACTCAAAAGCAAAATGAAGACAGTAACTCATTAAAAATTAGAATTGAGCAAGTGGAAGCTAATGACTCTATGAGGCATCAAGAAGTAGTAAAACAAAATGTAAAGAATGAAAAAATAGGAAAAAAATGTGAAATATCTGATTGGAAAAACAACTGACCTGGAAAATAGATCCAGGAGAGACAGTTTAAGAATTATTGGTCTACCGGAAATTCACAATGAAAAAAAGAGCCTTGACAGTATCTTTGAAGAAATTATCAAAGATAATTGCCCAGAGGTCCTAGAACCAGAGGGTAAAATAGTCATTGAAAGAATCCACCAATCACCTCCAGAAAGAGATCCCAAATTGAAAACCCAAAAAAATATCATAGCCAAATTTCAGAATTACAAAGTCAAGGAGAAAATATTGCAAGCAGGCAAAAAGAAACAATTTAAATATTGTGGAACTATAGTAAGGATCACTCAGGATCTTTCAGTTTCTACATTAAATGACAAGAGAAATTGGAATATGATATTCCGAAGGACAAAGGAGCTGGGACTACAACCAAGGATCAACTATCCAGCAAAATTAAGCATAACTTTTCAGGCAAGGAGATGGACATTCAATGAAATAAGGGAATTCTAGACCTTCCTGATAAAAAGGCCAGAACTCAATGGAAAATTTGATCTTCAAATACAAAACTCAAGAGAGACATAAAAAGGTAAACAGGGGGAAAAACCCCAACAAACATTATTAATTAGTAAGGACAAATTATTTACATCTTCATATGGGATTATATCATCTTATGTATTATATACATGTCACTCTATCATGACAATTGAAAGGAATACACATAGACTGTGGATGTCTGTATAAAATAACTGATATAAGGATAAATAACATAATTAAGAGATGTAAAGGGAGGGTTATGGGAGAAGAGGTAAGGAGGTAGTAGAAAAGGGTAAATTACATCAAATGAGGAGGCAAAAAAACACATTATAGTAGAGGAAATGAAGGGAGGGAGAAGAACAGTGTTTGAGCTTTACTGTCATTGGATCTGGTTCAAGAAGGGAATAACATACCCTGACAAGCATAGAAATCTAACTTGTCCTGCAGCAGTAGGAGGGGAAAGGGGGGAAAAAGGGAGGGGAGTGGTCATAAGGGAGGGAAGAAGTAGCAAGTGGAAAATGGTAAAGATAAATGAGGGGAATCAAGAGGGAGGGTAAACTGAGGAAGGCAGCAGTCAAAAGCAAAACTGCTGAGGAGTGGAAGGGGAAAGAGAGAAATAAAAGCATAAACGGGGGGGAAATAGGATAGAGAAAAAGAAACAGATAGAAATCATAACTGTGAATGTGAATGGGATGAACTCTCCCATAAAATGGAAGCAGATAGCAGAATGGATTAAAAACCATAATCTTACAATATGCTGTTTACAAGAAACACATTTGAAACAGGGAGATACACACAGGGTGAAGGGAAAAGGTTGGAGTAAAATATATTGCGCTTCAGCTAAAGTAAAAAAAAGCAGGTGTAGCAATCCTAATCTCAGACAAAGCAAAAGTAGAGATAGGTTTAATTAAAAGAGATAAGGAAGGACACTACATCCTGCTAAAAGGCACCATAAACAATAAAGCAATATCATGGTTTAACACATATGCACCAAGTAGTTTGGCATGCAAATACTTAGAGGAGAGGTTAAGGGAGTTACAGGAAGAAATAGACAGCAAAAGCATAATAATGGGAGACCTCAGCCTCCCCCTCTCTGAACTTGATAAATCTAACCTCAAAATAAATAAGAAAGAAGTTAAGGAGGTGAACAGAATTTTAGAAAAGACAGATATGATAGACCTCTGGAGAAAACTGAATGGGGATAAAAAGGAATATACTTTCTTCGCAGTAGTATATGGCACATACTCAAAAATTGACCATGTACTAGGGCATAAAAACCTCACAATCCAGTGCAGAAAGGCAGAAGTAGTCAAAGCATACTTTTTAGATCATGATGCAATAAAAATTATTTGTAATAAAGAATCATGTAAAAATAATCTAAAAATTAATTGGAAACTAAATAATCTAATTCTAAAGAATGAGTGGGCCAAAGAACAAGTCAGAGAAACAATTGATAACTTCATTCAAGAGACAATAATGAGACAACATGCCAAAACTCATGGGATGCAGCAAAAGCAGTTCTTAGGGGAAGTTTTATATCTCTAAATGCTTACATGAATAAAATAGAGAAAAAGGCAATCAATGAATTGGGCATACAACTGAAAAAGTTAGAAAAAGAACAAATCGAAAATCCCCAATTAAATACCAAATTAGAAATACTGAAAATCAAAGGAGAGATTAATGAAATTGAAACCAAGAAAACTATTGAATTAATAAATAAAACAAAGAGCTGGTTTTATGAAAAAGCCAACAAAATTGATAAACCTTTGGTCAATTTGATTTAAAAAAAGAAAGAAGAAAATCAAATTACCAGTATCAAAAATGAAAAGGGTGAATTCACCTCTAATGAAGAGGAAATCAAAACAATAAATAGGAATAATTTTGCCCAATTGTATGCCCATAAATTTGACAACCTTAGGGATGTGGATGA
The DNA here is from genome assembly GCF_011100635.1 of Trichosurus vulpecula. Lineage (NCBI taxonomy): Eukaryota > Metazoa > Chordata > Mammalia > Diprotodontia > Phalangeridae > Trichosurus > Trichosurus vulpecula. The sequence continues at coordinate 389,427,386 of NC_050573.1, forward strand.
ATATCTACAAAAACATAAATTGCCCAGCTTAACAGAAGAGGAAGTAAAATTTCTAAATAATCCCATCTCAGAAAAATAAATTGAGCAAGCCATCAATGAACTCCCTGGGAAAAAATCTCCAGGGCCAGATGTATTTACAAGTGAATTCTATCAAACATCTGAAGAATAATTAATTCCTATACTTTGTAGACTATTTGGGAAAATAGGGGAAGAAGGAGTCCTACCAAATTCTTTTTATGACACAAATATGGTACTAATACCCAAACCTGGTAGAGTCAAAACAGAGAAAGAAAATTGCAGACCAATTTCCCTAATGAATATTGATGCAAAAATTTTAAATAAAATATTAGCAAAAAGATTGCAGCAACTTATCATGAGAATAATACACTATGACCAGGTAGGATTTATTCGAGGAATGTAAGGGTGGTTCAATATTAGGAAAACTATCAGTATAATTGATCATATCAACAACAAAACTAGCAGAAACCATATGATCATCATGCAGAAAAAGCCTTTGACAAAATACAACACCCATTCCTATTAAAAACACTAGAAAACATAGGAATAAATGGAGCTTTCCTTAAAATTATAAATAGCATCTACCTGCAACCATCAACAAGCATTATTTTAATGGGGATAAGTTAGATGCATTCCCAATAAGATCAGGGGTGAAACAAGGATGTCCATTATCACCCCTACTATTCAATTTGGTACTAGAAATGTTAGCTGTAGCAATAAGAGAAGAAAAAGAAATTGAAGGAATTAGAATAGGCAAAGAAGAAACTAAATTATCACTTTTTGCAGATGATAGGATGATTTACTTAGAGAATCCTAGAGAATCAAGTAAAAAACTACTTGAAATAATAAACAACTTCAGCAAAGTTGCAGGATATAAAATAGACCCACATAAATCCTCAGCATTCCTATACATTACTAACAAAGTCCAACAGCAAGAAATAGAAAGAGAAATTCCATTCAAAGTTACTGTAGACACTATAAAATATTTGGGAGTCTATCTGCCTAGACAAATCCAGGGCCTATGTGAACATAATTATGAAACACTTTTCATGCTAATAAAGTCAGACCTAAATAAATGGAAAAATATCAGTTGCTCATGGTTAGGCTGAGCTAATATAATAAAAATGACAATTTTACCTAAATTAATCTATCTATTCAGTGCCATACCGATTGAATTACCAAAAATTATTTTACAGAGCTGGATAAAATAATAACAAAATACATCTAGAAGAACAAGAGGTCTAGAAAATCTAGGGTATTAATGAAAAGAAATGCTAGGGAAGGTGGCCTAGTCATACCAAATATTAAACTGTACTATAAAGCAGCAGCCATCAAAACTACCTGGTACTGGCTAAGAAACAGAGTTGTAGATCAGTGGAATAGGATATGTATGCAAGATGGAGAAGTCAACGACTATAGCAATCTACTCTTTGATAAACCCAAAGAATCCAGCTTCTGGGCTAAGAATTCACTATTTCACAAAAACTGCTGGGAAAATTGGAAAATGGTAGGGCAGAAACTGGGCATAGACCAATATCTGACACCATATACCAAGATAAAGTCAAAATGCAATTTGGGAGAGCAAGGAATAGTTTGCCTATCAGATTTATGGAAAAGAAAAGAATTCATGACCCAACAAGAGATAGAGAGCATTACAAAATACAAAATGGATAATTTTGATTATGTTAAATTGAAATGTTTTTGTATAAAAAAAGCCAATGCAACAAAGATTAGGAGGGAAGCAGAAAATTGGGAGAAAATCTTTACAACCAGTATCTCTGATAAAGGCCTCATCTCTAAAATGTACAGGGAACTGAGCCAAATTTATAGGAATACAAGTCATTCCCCAATTGAGAAATGGTCAAAGGATATGACAGGCAGTTGTCAGAGGAAGAAATTAAAGATATCTATAGGCATATGAAAAAATGCTCAAAATCACTACGGATTAGAGAAATGCAAATCAAAACAACTCTTGGGTACCACGTCTCTCCTGTCAGATTGGTTAAAATGACAAAACAGGAAAATGATAAATGCTGGAGAAGATGTGGGAAAATTGGAACATTGCTACATTGCTGGTGGAGTTGTGAACTGATCCAGCCATTCTGGAGAGCAATTTGGAACTATGCCCAAAGGGCTATAAAAATGTTCATACCCTTTGACCCAGCAATACTACTTCTAGGGTTGTATCCCAAAGAGATTACACAAGTGAGAAAAGGACCCATGTGTACAAAAATATTCATAGTGGCTCTTTTTGTAGTAGCAAAGAATTGGAAATCAAGGGGATGCCCATCAATTGGGGAATGGCTGAACAAGCTGTGGTATATGAAGGCAATGGAATACTACTGTGCTATAAGAAATGGGGATGATACAGACTTCATAACAACCTGGAAAAACCTACACAATATAATGCTGAGTGAGTGGAGCAGAACCAGGAGAACATTATACACAACCACAGACATGTGGATTCTGTGACGACTAACCCTGATAGACTTTGCTCTTCTCAGCAACACAAGGTGCAGAGACAACTCCAGAGGACTCACAATGGAGAATGCTATCTACATCCAGAGAAAGAACTATGGAGTCTGATTGAGGATTGAGATTGAGGCACACTTCATGCTTGTCCTTTTTTCCCTTGTTTTTCTCTTTTGTTTTTGTTTTTGAGTTATTTTTTGGTTCTGTTTCCTCTTTCTCATGATTCATTCCATTGGTCATAATTCTTCTTCACAACTTGACTAGTGTGTTATACATAGAAGATGTATCGGATTCCATGCTGTCTTGCGGAGGGAGGTGCGGAGAGGGGGAAGAAAACCTGGAACTCAAAATTACGTAGAGCAGAGTGCAGTAAACTAAAAATAAAAACTCTCAAAAAAAAAAAAAAGAAAATGTACCTTCCTCCCTTCATTGGAAAGAGGAAATACTATGGGTGTGGACTATTGCACATACTATCTGCATACATTTTGGTACATTGTTGACTTAAATGAATTCTTTTTTCTTTAAAGAATTTTTTTTCTCTTTTCAAGAGGTGTCTTGCTGGAAATGGAGTGAAGAGGGATATATTCGTCTGGGAATGGAGTGAGAAAGGATGTATTTGTAAATTTATGATACAGCAACAAAAAAGACTTAATGGAAATGAACAAAATTTAAAGAATAAAATCCACACTTAAAGAATACCCCCAGAAATGTCACCACATGTATGATCAATGCTTTGGTTAGGTCAGGGGCTTGTGTTATCAAATCAAGTGATCAGGTTTACTTCCCCATCAGAAAATAGCAGAGGACATTGATTCGCCCAAGTCATTAAACATTTATCAAATACCTATTATATGCCAGGAGCTGGGTGCTAAGCTCTGGGGATTCAAGAAGAGGCAAAAGACAGTTTCTGCCCTAATCTAATGGGGAGGTGAAATCACATACATATAAACAAGCTATATACACAATAAATAGAAAATAATTAAAAGACCGAAGGCACTAGAATTAAGAGGAGTTGGGACCCGTTTCCTGTAGAATGTGGGTCTTCAAGTAAACCAAGGAAGGCTTCCTGTACCAAGGAGGGAGAGTCTTCCAGGTATGGGGGACAGCCAGAGAAAATGCACAGAGCTGAGGAATGGAGCGCCTAGTTTGTGGAACAGCCAAGAGGTCAGTGTCACTAATTGAAGACTTCCGTGGTGGGGAATAAGGTGTAAGATGACTACAAAAGTAGAGTGGGCTAGACTATGAGGGGCTTTGAAGGTAAAAGTGAGCATTTTGTATTTGATTCTGGAATAGGGAGCCACTGGAATTTATTAAGTAGGTGGATGACATGGTCAGACCTGGGCTTTAGGAAAATCACTTTGGCAACTGAGTGGATGATGGTTTGAAGTGAGGAAAGACTTGAGTATTGGAGAGTATTGCAAGAGTCCAGGTGTAAGGTGGTACAGAGTCTGTACTAGAGTGGTGGCCATGCCAGAGAAGAGAAAAGGGACATGTTTGAGAAATGCTGCAAAGGTGAAACTGACAGGCCTTGGCCACAGGTTGGATATTCGTGTATGTTGGGGTGGGGTGGGGGGAAGGTAAGCAATATCCTGCCTCAGACCCTGGGCAAGTCACTTAACCTCTGTTTGTCTCAGTTTCCTCAGCTGTCAAATGGGGATTATAATAGCACCTACCTCAAGGATTGTTGGGTCAAATGAGATGATATTTGTAAAGCACTTAGTTCAGTGCCTGGTATATAGTAGGTACTAAATAAATGCTCATACCCTTCTCCTGCTCAGTCCTCCTCTCCATATTCCTACTTGCCCTTTTAAAATCCCCCTTCCCTCTGCTTTCTTGGCCAATCCTTGTGTAGTCCTTAATCTGTTCACTACTGACAGTTTGTGGGTGTGAGATGGATGAGAGATGAGTGCTAATGGTATTGTGCCAAAAACCTACATGGTCTGTGATTAGTTTGGACCAGATTATTGGCCCTAGTATGGCCTTTTTAAAATTTCACTTCAACCCAATTCAATAAGTAATTTTTAAAGTATTTACTATACATAAAGCACAAGGATCCCAAAGACAAAAAAGAAAAACAAAAAATAGTCCATGCCCTAAGGAATTTAGCTGGGGGCCAGGTAGGATGTACAGGGGAAGCATGAAGGCGGGGGATGGGAGCAGGAGGGAGACAGCATGTACAAGGTTAAGTAAATAGAAGGTAATTTGAAGAAGGAGAGAGTGCTACCAATGGGATGTGGGAGGGGAAATCAGGAAAGACTTTAAGTAGAAGGTGCCACCTTAACCAGGCCTTGAAGGAAAGGAAGAATTCTAAGATGAGACAAGGTTGAAGTGCATTCCAGGCATATGTGACAAGCCTATGTGAATGCACAGAGACAGGAGTGAGAATTTTTTGGGAGAGAGGGAATCTGAAATAAAAGCAGAAAGGTAGGTTGGAGCCAGGTCATGAAGAACTTTAAAAAGCAGGCTGAGAAATTTACTGCAAATTAGAGGCAATAAAAAGTCACTCAAGATTTTTGAGCCAGGGAGTGACACGGTCAAAGCCAAACTTTCAGAATATTCTTCAATAGTTTTGTGGAATATGGATGGGAGAGAATAGGACTAGAATGGGGAGGATAACCATAATTTTCATGAGAGATAATAAGGGCTAGAACTGCATGGTGACTGTTAGGATGTCCAAAAAGGGATAGGTATAAGAGATGTTGACTTAGAAGACAAAACTTCATTATATATTGAATATGCAAAGTAAGGGAGAGGGAAATTTTCTGGATGACACCAAGATTATTCACTGGAACAATAGTGGTGCCCTCAATAGAAACATGGAAATTTTGGGAAGAAGACAATCAGTATAGTTTTGGACACATTGAGCTGCAGTGCTTACAGACAGACAATTCGGAGGCCTTGAAGTGCAGTGAATAGAGTGCTGACCTCAAAGACAGCCAAAGGTTCAAGTCCTGCCTCTGATAAAATACTTACTGTGTAGCCCTGGTCAAGTCACTTCAGTTCTCAGTGCTTTAGGTCATTGGTTCGGAAAATGTGGTCCTTAGACCCCTGGGGGTCCCAAGTCTCTTTCAGGAGGTCAGGGAGGTCAACATTATTTTCATAATATTCCTAAAGATGATGTTTGTCTGTTAAAATCCTTACAATTACATATTTATGTGAGGTCGGTTTTTTTCGTATACTTTAACCAGAACAGCATATAGCTGCAGATTGGATACAGAAACAGATATGAAAATCCAGCTGTCTTCTATTAAGTCAGATATTAATGAGATTTGCAAAACATATGTATAACAATGCCCTTTTCCTCACTTTTTTTTTGTTTTGGAAAATATGGTTATTTTTACTCAAATGTTATTTATGTTAACCTATAATAGATTTATTTTTATTATTTTCAAATGAATTAATATTTTCTAAAATTAACAATGTTAATTTCCATGACAGCAAATATTACTATATCTACATATATGTTTGTTTATATATATGCATATATGTGTACATGTATACCCATCTGTATACACACATACACATATATACACACATTTATAGACATATACACCCACATAAATAAAAGTTCTTTAGAGTCCTTCATAATTTTTAAGAGTGTAAGGGGAGCCCAAGACCAAAAAGTTTGAGAATAGTGGTTCTAGGAAACTCTCTAACACAATAAACTTCAGAGAAGGGGCTGTCCAGCCTCCTGTAGAGGACATTTCTTTATCTAGGAGTTCCCTATACTAATAAAATCAAAAGTGTAGTCCTGCTGTTCTAAATAGATTTGGGAGTTGTCTGTGGAGATGATAATTGAATCCTTGGGGGGAGATGAGCTCACGGAGAGGACGGAAGAGTACCCAAGATTGAGCCTGAGGCATCATATTCTGGTGCTTCTTTTAGAAAAGGGTGTTCCTTTGGTTTGAGTCATTGTTTGCAGGAGCCAGGAGCTCAGTCCCACTACCAGCTGCCAAAGCAGAGGAGATCAATGGCCCACTCGCCAGACATCCTCAAATTACTCCACAAAGGACTAGAAAACCAACACAGTTCCAGACCAGTAATCATTTTGGAGAGATAACCACAGACTTCTGGGGGAGGGTCTAAAAGGAAAGGTGTATTTTTTTTTCATTCTGTAATTCAGAGCAGAGAGGGGTGAGAAGTCCTTCCTCTTGGTAATGTCTTATCAAGGATAACCTAGATAAAGACTAATGCTCCAGTTGGTTAACAAACATTTGTTTAGCTCACTGGGAATACAAATACATAAACATGAAGACAGTTCCTGCAGGCCTGGAGTTTATGATGGAATGGGGGAAGCTAGCAAGGGGTGGGAGATTGTGGAGGGAAGATACTCAGCTGGTGGAATGGGGTCCTCGTGGAGAAGTCCAATGATGGCTAGCTGGGGCTGTCTCTTTAAATGAAGCTTCTGGGAGGAGTTCTCCACCCTCCAATCAGAGAGGCCCTAGGGTTACAAGATATTGATGAGGTGTGAGTTGGAAGTTTTCACTTCAGGGTCGAAATGAAAAAAGAAAAAATATACAGGAAGCTGGCCTCCAGGTGAGAAGTCTCTTGGAGGTTTACTAGGCCTTCTTTGGGCCTAGCACATCTCCTTTGGCTCTGGGGGAGAAGGAAAGTGGTAGAAATAGATATGTCTCCATCTTCCCCAATATGGGTGAGCATTTTAAGATTTTCTCTCCACATTAATAAATGCTTAAATTCTGGGTATCCCAAGCACAAGCTTCCTCTTCATTTTCTTATTTCTATCTTATTGCTGTTTCTCATTTTTATGTTCAGTCATTTTTTAATCATGTCTGACTCTTCATGACCCCATTTGGGGTTTTCTTGGCAAAGATACTGGAATGGTTTGCTATTTCATTCTTCAGTTCGTTTTACAGATGAGGAAATCGAGGCAAACAGGGTTAAGTGACTTGCCCAGGTTCACATAGCTAGTACATCTGAGGCAGGATTTGAATGAATAAAGTCATACTTTTGTCCTTTCCTTATCCTGGAAGCCTCCCTTTACAGGTTCAAGTGTGATTATTAAATAGTAAGGCCTCTATGCCCTAATTGATTGAAATGGCCACTCACTTGGCTTCCTGTTTAGGTTGGCGGCTCCAACCTACAGAAACCCCTCCCCTCTCTTGGCATATCAGAAGGCCAAGTGTAAGTACAGATAACAAAAGATTAGGCAGTCCATTACTTAGGGGTAGCCATTGGGTCCCTGGGTTCCCTTTCCTTTCCTCAGCATGGGGCTACTCTTTCCTAGTGGCTATGGATGCAGAAAGACCTTCTTTTTTGGCCTTTCACATCCCTTTTTTGTGGTTGGCTTCAAGATGATTGAACCTTCATCTAAAAAGAATTATAAAATTACTAGGCTGGAAGGGATGTTAGGACTAGCAGTCCAGTTGCCTGCCTTCAGGTAGGGACATAATCCGATTAGGTCCAATCCATTCAGATGAGCATCCATTGATTCTGTTCTGTTTTCAGACTACTTCTCTTCAATTCAAATCAACAAATATTTTAACTGGAATTTCTCTTTCTATCTCTTGTTGTTGAGCTTTGTTAGTAATACATAGAAATGCCAATGATTTATGTGGGTTTATTTTATATCCTGAAACTCTGCTAAAGTTGTTTATTGTTTCAATTAGGTTTTTACTTGATTCTCTAGGATTCTCTAAGTGTAGCATCATGTCATCTGCAAAGAGTGATAGTTTTATTTCTTGTTTGCCTATTTTAGTTCCTTCAATTTTTTTTCTCTTACTGCTCAAGCTAACATATTGAATAACAGTGGTGATAATGGACATCCTTGTTTTACCCTGTATCTTATTGGAAATGCTTCTAGTTTATTCCCATTGCATATAATGCTTGCTGATCGTTTTAGGTAGATGCTACTTATTATTTTTTTTTAAACTCCATTTATTCCTATGCTCTCTAGCATTTTTAATAGGAATAGGTGTTGTATTTTGTCAAAAGCTTTTTCTGCATCTATTGAGATAATCATACGGTTTGTTAGTTTTGTTGTTGATATGGTCAATTATGCTGATACTTTTTCTAATATTGAACGAGCCCTGCATTCCCGGTACAAATCCTATCTCATCATAGTGTATTATTCTCATGATAAGTTGCTATAATCTTTTTGCTAATGTGTTTATTGAAAATTTTCATATCTATATTCATTAGGGAAATTGGTCTACAATTTTCTTTCTCTCTTTTGGCTCTTCCTGGTTTAGGTATCAGTACCATATTTGTATCATTAAGAGAATTTGATAGGACTCCTTCTTCTCCTATTTTCCAAAATAGTCTATATAGTATTGGAATTAATTATTCTTTAAATGTTTGATAGAATTCACTTGTAAATACATCTGGCCCTGGAGATTTTTTCCTAGGGAGTTCATTGATGGCTTGTTCAATTTCTTTTTCTGAAATGGGGTTATTTAAGCATTTTATTTCCTCTTCTATTAACCTCAGCAATTTAAATTTTTGTAAATATTCATCCATTTCATTAAGATTATCAAATTTATTAGCATATAGTTGGGCAAAATAGATCTTATTACTTTAATTTCCTCTGCATTGGTGGTGGGTTCACCCTTTTCATTTTTGATACTGGTTATTTGATTTTCTTCTTACTTTAAAAAAAATCAAATTAACCAATGATTTATCTATTTTATTGTTTGTTTTTTTAGATACAACAGATCTTAGTTTTATTTATTAGTTCAATAGTTTTCTTCATTTCAATTTTATTAATCTCTCCTTTGGTTTTCATTATTTCTAATTTGGTATTTAATTGAGGATTTTTAATTTGTTCTTTTTCTAACCTTTTCATTTGCATGCCCAATTCATTGATCTCTTTCTCTATTTTATTCACATAAGCATTTAGAGATAAAACTTCATCTAAGAACTGCTTTTGCTGCATCCCATGTTTTAGTATGTTGTCTCATTATGGTCATTCTTTTGGATGAAGTTAGTGATTGTTTCTAATATTTGTTGTTTGACCCACTCATTCTTTTAGGATTAGACTATTTAGTTTCCAATTAATTTTTAGTTTACCTATCCGTGACCCTTTATTACATGTAATTTTTATTGCATCAAGGATGCACTTAGTTTCTGCCTTTCTGCATTGGATCATGAGGTTTTTATGCCCTAGGACATGGTCAAATTTTGTGTAGGTGCCATATATCCCTGAGTAAAAGGTATATTCCTTTCTATCCCCATTCAATTTTCTCCAGAGGTCTACCATATCTAACCTTTCTAAAATTCTATTCACTTCCTTAACTTCTTTCTTGTTTATTTTTGTGGTTAGATTTATCAAGTTCAGAGAGGGGAAGGGTGAGGCCCCCCATTAGTATAGTTTTGCTGTCTATTTCTTCCTGTAACTCCCTTAACTTTTCCTCTAAGAATCTGCATGCTATACCACTTGGTGTGTGTATGTTTAGTAATGATATTACTTCATTGTCTATGGTGCCTTTTAGCAGGATATAGTTTCCTTCCTTATCTCTTTTAATTAGATCTATTTTTGCTTTTGCTACCCCTGATTTTTTTTACTTCAGCTGAAGCATAATATATTCTATTCCAACCTTCTACCTTTACTCTGTGTGTATCCCTCTGTTTAAAATGTGTTTCTTGTAAACAACATAGTGTAGGATTATGGTTTTTAATCCACTCTGCTATCTGCTTCCGTTTTATGGGAGAGTTCATCCCATTCACATTCACAGTTATGATTACTATCTGTGTCTTTCTCTCCATCCTATTTCCCACCACTGTTTATGCTTTTCTTTCTCCTTTCTCCCTTTCCCTCCTCACTAGAGTTTTGCATTTGACCACTGCCTCCATCAATCTTCCCTCCCTTCTATCATCCCCCTTCCTTTTCTTTCCCTTTTCCCTTACTACTTCTTCCCTCCCTTCTATCCACCTCTTCCCTTTTCTTTCCCTTTCACCTTACAACTTCTTTCCTCCCTTCTATCCACCCTCTCACATTTCTTTCCCCTTTCCCCTCCTACTGCTTATAGGGCAAGTTATATTTCTAAACCTGAGTATGTTATTCCCTCCTTGAGCCAAATCCAATGAGTATAAGGTTCAAACAATGCTCATTTCCCTCCCTTCTTTTCCTTTACTGTAATATGTCTTTGTGCCTCTTCATGTGATGTATTTACCCTTTTCTACCTTCTCCTTTCCTCTTCTCCCATTACAATCCCTTTTCACCACTTAATTAGGTTTTTTATCATCATATCAAAGTCAACTTAAACCTACACTCTCTGTCTATGTAATTCCCTTCTAAATGTCATAATAAAGATACAGTTCTCAAGAATTTCAAGTGTCATCTTCCCATGTAGGGATGTAAACAATTTGCCCTTATTGAATAATGTTTTTTTTTCTTTCCAGTTTCCCTTTTATGCCTCTCTTGAGTTTTGTATTTGAAGATCAAATTTTCTGTTGAGCTCTCATCTTTTCATCAGGAAGGTCTGGAAATCCCCTATTTCATTGAATGTCCATCTTCTCCTCTGAAATATTATACTCACTTTTGCTAGGTAGTTGATCCTTGGTTATAATCCAAGCTCCTTTGCCTTATAGAATATCACACTCCAAGCCCTCTGATCTTTTAATGTAGAAACTGCAAGGTCCTGAATAATCTTGACTGTGGTTCCACAATGTTTGAATTGTCTCATTCTGGCTCCTTGTATTATTTTCTCCTTGACCTGATAATTGTGGAATTTGGCTACAATATTCCTTGGCATTTTCAATTTGGAATCTCTTTCAGGAAGTGATCAGTGTATTCTTTCAATGCTATTTTACCCTCTAGTTCTAGGACCTCAGGGTAGTTGTCCTTGATGATTTCTTGTAAGATGCTGTTAAGACACCTTTTTTCATCATGGCTTTCAGGTAGACCAATAATTCTTAAATGATCTCTCTTGGATCTATTTTCCAGGTCACTTGTTTTTCCAATGAGGTATTTTACGGAGTCTTCTGTTTTTTCATTCTTTTGATTTTGTTTGACTGATTCTTGATGTCTCATAGAGTCATTAACTTCCACTTGCCCCATTCTAATTTTTAATGAATTGTTTTCTTCAGCTAGCTTTTGTACCTCCTTTTGTGTTTGGTCAATTATACTTTTCAAGAAGTCGTTTTCTTTAGTGTACTTCCCCCCCACCCCATTTTATCTATTATATTTTTAAAGGAATTGTTCAATTTTTCTTTTACCTCTCTTATTTGACTCTTAAAATTTTTCTCGAGCTCTTCCAAGAAGGCTTTTTGGGCTTGAGACCAGTTCATATTTTCCTTTGAGGTTTCAGATGTGGATATATTGACGATGTTGTCCTCTTCTGAATTTGTGTTTTGATCTTCCCTGCCACCACAATAATTTTCTTTTGTCATTGTTTTTCTTTGTTGCTTTTTGCTCATGGGTTTACCTTTTTCCCGGCTTTTAAAGTTGATATATGTTTCTGGGGCACAGGGGGCATTGTCCCCTGCTTCTTGTGCTGGGATCTAGGGACCTGGTTACTGGCTTTGTGTGCTAGGGCCTCAGGTGCTGGCAGCTTGAGGCTGTAGGGGTCTGCTGGGGCCAGGGCTGTGTGGGTGGGTCCTGTGCTAGACTGTGCTCCCCTCTCACCCAGGACCTACAGAACTCTCCCATTGACCTTTTAAGTTGTCCTTGTCATGTGTGGGCTGAGAAGTCTGGAAACCACAACTGCTGCCAGTGATTCAGTCCCCTGAGGCCTGTTCTGGCTTTGCTGGGGCTGGGTCTACACTGGCACAGCCTGTGCTGGACTGCGCTCCCCCTACAACTTGGTACAACAGACCTTTCCTGTTGACCTTCTAAGTTGTTTTGGGCTGGAAATTTGTCTCACTCTGTCTTCTTGTGGGTTCTGCTGATCTAGAATTTGTTCAGAGTCATTTTCTAAAGGTATTTGAAGGGGCTTGGGGGAAAGCTCAGGCTAGTCCCTGCCTTTTTCCACTGTCTTGCCTCAGCCCGTTTTAAAATATTTCTTAAGGCAAAATAATATTTCATTACATTAATATACCATAGTTTGTTTAGCCATTCCGAAGTTGATAAGCAGACTTAATTCCCAGTTCTTTTTCACTATAAAATAGCTGTAATTAATTATTTGTGCATATGGTTCCTTTTCATCTGTTTTCTTAAATCTCTTTTGGATATGGGCCTAGTACAGGTAAAGCCTGGTGAAAGAGTATGTACAGTTTAGTGATTTTACATCACAGCTAGACCAATAGAGTATCAGTATGTCTGTTTTCCACAGCTTCTCAAATATGCATCATTTTCTTTTGTCTTTTTTGGTCATTTTTGCCAGATTAGTGTAAAGCGTAACCTCAGAATTATTTTAATTTATATTTCCCTAATTATCAGTGATTTGGAATTTTTTATGTATTTATTGATAGCTTGAATTTCTTTCTTTGATAGTTGCCTTTTTATAACTTTTCACCATTTATCAATTGGGGAATGGCTTTTATACACTTAGATCAGTTCCTCATATATCTTGTTATGACTTTTATCGGAGAAACTTAATGTAAAATTTTTTCTCAGTTACCAGCTAGTTCCTTTTTTTAAAATTTTAACTTCATTGATTTTGTTTTGCAAACCATTTTTTCATTTTATATAATTGAGCTTGTCCATTTTATTTTCTGTGATCCTCTCTGTTCCTTGATTGATCATGAACTTTTCTCTTTTCCATAGATCTGAAAGGCAATTTTGTGTATACTTTTCCAATCTGCTTATGATGTCACCCTTTATGTTGAAGTCATGTAACCATTTGCAGTTAATTTTTGAAGTTAGATGTTGTTCTATATTTAATTTCTGCTACAATACTTTTTAATTCTCCCTGTAGTTTTTGTTGAATAGTAAATCTTTATATAGGTAGGATCTTTGTTTTATGTTCATTTGCCTTTTTGTGTTGTATATCAAATCTTTTCCAATAATAGGCTTCTCTCTTTTAAACTATCACCAAATTGTCTTGTTTATTATTTTGTAGTATATTTTAAGATCTGATTCTGATAGGTCCATTTCTTCCCCCCTTTTTCATCATTCCCATGAGATTCTTTGACTCTTTGTTCCTCCAGATGAAATTTATAATGTTTCTATCTCTATAAAATAATATTTTGGTAGTGTAATTGGTATGATACTGGATAAATGAATTGAGGTGGTATAATCACTTTTGTTGTATTGGCACAGACTATTCATGAGCAATTCATTTTTTACAATTATTTAGGTTTATTTCTGAAGAGAATTTTATAATTATATTAATATAGCTTCTGTGTGCATATTTTAGTACATAGATTCTCAAGTATTTTATACTTTCTGTTGTTATTTTGAATGGATTTTCTCTTTCTAGCTATTCCTATCTGGAATCTATTGGTGATATACAAAAATAACAATATTTCTGTGGATTTATTTCATATCCTGAAAATTTGATGAATTTATTAAGTTCATTTTATCTGACTCTTTGGAGTTTTTCTAAGTAGACCATCATATCTGCCAAAAAGAACCCGATAGTTTTGTTTCTTCTTTGCCCATGTTTATTCCTTTAATGTTTTGTCTTATTACTATAGCCAGAGTTTTTAATACTGTGATAAATAGGAATGGTGATGATAGACATCCCTCCTTTATCACTGATCTTATTGGAAAAGCATCTAACTTTTTTTCATTATATATAATGTTTTCTCTGCACTTTAGATTGCTGCAACCTACCATGTTAAGAAAAGGCAATTTATTCCTATGTTTTCTAATTTTAAAAATAGAAATGGGTATTAAATTTTAGTTTTATTATTATTAATATGGTCTATTATGTTTATAGTTTTCCATACATTGAACCAACCTGAATTCCTGGGACGAATACAATCTGATCATAATATATAATTTAAAAATACATTGTTGTAGCCTATTTGCTTATATTTTATTTAATTGTTTTGCACAAATGTTCATTAGGAATGAACTATGGTTTTCTTTTCTGTTTTGTCTCTCCCTAGTTTAGCTTTTGAGACTAGGTTTGTATCTATGAAGAGTTGGAAAATGTTACTTCTACTGTTTTTTATTTTGTTTTGCTGTTGCAAACAGCTTATGTAATATTGGAATTAATTGTTGTCATATAACTGGTAAAAATAATTTCTGATTATGTTTATAATTTTCCTTATGCTGAACCAATCCTTAACTTTTGGTATAATTTCAACCTGTTTATAGTGTAGAATTAATATTTAAAATATGTTGCTACAGCCTATTTGCTAATATGTTATTTAATATTTTTGCATTTATTTCCTCTTCAAGTGTTGTGAATTTGGCTTTTTCAATTTACATACAAAAAATTTGGTTTTCCTTTCTCCTTTTTAAAAAAAAATTAGACTTGTTATTCAGTCATTTCAGGTCTGTCATATTCTTCATGACTCCATTTGGCAAAGATACTGGAGTGGTTTTCCATTTCCTTCTCCAGTTCATTTTATAGATTAGGAAACTGAGGCAAACAGGGTTAAGTGATTTGCTCAGGGTCACACAGCTAGTTAGTGTCTAAGGTCAGATTTGAACTCAGGTATTCCTGACTCCAAGCCCAGAGTTCTATTCACTGATGCATCTAGCTGCTTAATAAGTTTTGTTACATGCCTGGAAGAATGAGCAAATTATGGTGCTTTTTGTCTACAATTCATTTACCATGTGGCAGATCCTGCTAAGCTGCCATACATGACTATATATAACATATTGAGACCATTCTATGAACTCTTCTGGTTGGTTGGTTATTGTCCTTCATTCTCAAAGAGGACCAAAATGACATCACTGCTAGCATCAAGTTTCAGTGTGCCTGACTGTGGCTGATCAGACCAATATGAACTTGGAATGCTCTACCACAGGTCGGGCACGAATAGTCTGTGTGAACATTTGGGATGGATACTCTAAATTTGCGCATCCTGCATTTCCTTTGAGTGGTTTCAGTTTTGCTTTGCTCATAGAGAATAGTGCCTTCTCTGATGTGGGCACGCCACACTAAGCGGTCCTGTGCCAGTGTCTCCCAAATCACACGATCAATTCCAAAACTCTTAAGAGAGACCCGGAGAGTGTCCTTGTATCTCTTCTGACCACTATGTAAACACTTGAGGGGGAGGGCAAAGGCATGAACTTTTCTAATGAATACAAGAATGTCTCTGTATGCAATAGTACTGCCCTTCTAAGTAGTTAGCTCAGGAAGCTATGCACTTATTTAAAGATACTACTTGCTTTACAAGCAAGATAAGAAAATCAATCTTAGGAACCAGTGGATCTGGCTGTGGATGTTGGCTCTGCTACAAACTGGGTGACCAATGCTTTATGATCCTGTGCATGTCCTTTAAACTCTCTTGGCTTACATTCCCATGTCTTTAGGTTGAGGATGTTGGATTCTATGCTGTGATCATTAATGGTAGTATCTTTCATATTTTTTAATCCCAAATGAAATTTTGGGGCTCCTTTACCTCCATTAGTTATTAGATTTGGTTCCAAATAGCTTTTAGCTGTTCTTAAGCATCAGATCTCTCCTTCGAGAGGAGAAACTTCATACTTCAAAAAGTCCTGGAGGAAATATAATGTGAATTTGAACAGTCTCAAAGAGAGGAGACATATATTGAGAATAGAAAAGCATTTTAGGCATTCAGGCCTATTCTAAAGGAAGGACCAGTGATTTCAACAGGAAAGTGATTTGTCTTTGCCTTACTAGAAAGATGAGGACTATTATGGAGGGTGGTAGATGGACAGTTGTCTGTGGATCCCAGGATTTGTAATTATAGGATTTAGGAGGCAGTAGAGAATGACAGGGGACTATAAATAGATTTAGAACTGGGACACCAAAGGCAATCTAGTTCATCACCCTCATTGTACAGAAGGGGAAACTAAGGCCAAGGAAAATAAGCAAATCTGACCAAGGTGCCACATTGTCAGAGGCAGGAATTGAACCCAGGTCCTTTGACTCTAGAATCAGTGCTCTTTTCCACTGTATTAACCTATGTCCCTGTGTGAGGTGTTCAGGGTCTAGATCTGCTTTGTGGTTTTGTGAAAGGAGTAGGAAGACCCCCCCCATCTGACTGCTCATGCCCTACTCTTTCTGGGCTGTCAAAGCTATATGATCCCAGGTCTGGATGGATGGTAAATCATTGGTGGATGATTATCTCCATTTCCCTTTTCCCCAGGCATTTCTGTATATTTTCTGGTCATTTTGTATCTCTCCAGTATCTCTGTCAAAGGGCAGATGAAGGATGGATTGAAAGGACATTTAGATCAGTCTACCTGGGGTAGGGCTATTTGGGGAGATAGAGATTATTGACTGATGTAAAACCCTGAAATCATCCCTATAACCTCCTATTATAACTAAAAAGTGATCACTGAAAAAAGTGAAAGTCCTAGGGTAAGTCAGCAGTCTCTTTTTGCTCCCTTCAGGGACTTTTAAAAATATGGCTGATAACTGGACCACGGAAAGAGGTGAATACTCTAAGATGAATAATTGCATACGAAAATTATTGGCAATGAGGAATGAGTCAGGAGCTGTTACAGTCAACTTCTGCTTCTTCCTCCATTCACCTTTCCCCTCCGTGTACCCTTTGGTACAAAAGACTGATTCCCTGACTCCTGAGGAATTGTTACAGAAGAGTCTCAAACATGTTGGACAGGGCGCCAAACATCAGCTTGAATTCTGGGCTCCCAACCAAAACTTGAGTTCTTCCAACTCATAGACTCAGTTTGCTTTTGTCTAGTTTGACAACCTTTTCACTTGTTTGGTGGATCCTCAAGTACGGCAGAGCCTACCTAGGCAGGGGTCAGACCTTGGCATCGAAGTGCATCTGAAATTGAGAATTCTTGACAGTGCAACTGTAAAAAGTACAAATGTATTGAAGTGCTCAATACCATTCATGGACTAAAAAAGTCATAGAATGTTAGGTCTTGCAATTGCCCTCAAGACTGCCAAATGACCTTATTTTACAGATAAGGTTCCTAAGGCCCCCGGAAGATGAAGGCACTTTCCTGAGAATAGGGATTGTTTCATTTTTTTTCTATTTGAGTCCCCATCATCAAGCACAATATCTGGTGCATAGTAGGGGCTGAATAAATGCTTGCTGGTTGATTGAATTCACACAGTTAGCAAATGCAGATACAACTAGAACCTGGGTCTCTGACATGACAACCCTGTATATGCCAGTATCTTCTAGTCTGCTTCAACATCCACCCAATAAGCTTTCTTTATTTTAGGGCCACCTGAAACTATGCTTGCCTCAATCAAAATCATTTTAAGCATGATTTCTCTGTTTAGCTTACAGGTTAGCAAGGCTTTTCTGCTTCACATTGTTGGTAGGCCAACAGACATTGTTATATGCAGCATGTAAACTTTATTCTAGAGGCACGAAAATATGAGGGAATTGGATGTCTGGAAATTTCACATGAAACTGTTAGACTGCCTTTTTAGAGTTCTTCATTTTTCCTTACAAGAAGGGGCAACTTCATTTTCAGGAAAGCAACTGCTTTTTATTGTCTTATTAAAAGGTCTTGAAGCCTGCAAGCCTCAGTCAGCTCTCTCCACCACTGATACCATGGACATTTTGGCTGGTATTAGGAATGAGGTGAAGTGATAGGATAATTGAGACATGTACATGGTCACAATCATCTCTCCATTGAAGTTAGGTTGTTAGAACCTGGTAAACCTTCACTCATCATGTCAAGCACCTCAATGTCATACCTGGAGTTTATGAATTCCAAGAAAGGATATATCATAGTGTCTGCAGTTTGGAGCTTTGCAGAGACCTTGGGGTAGATTGGGAGGTTAGCAATGAGGTTGATTAAAAGTTCAGAAACTTGGACTTTTGAACAAAGATGAAAAAGAAACTGGGATTATTTAAGGATGAGGCAGGTGAAAGATTGATGTAGTGATGATCTTCAGATACCTAAAGGGATTTTATGAACTAAATGTAGCCAGTTAAAAATTCTTTATTGAAGACAGAACAAGAGGAAATTGATTTAATAGAATGCAGAAGGAAGTAGAAAGTATAGGAAAAGCAGAATTGGATAAAGGTGGAAAAGAACTCAACTGAAGTTCACAAAGCAATATGACCCCATAGCTAGTCAAATTCATTGTGATCTAGTTGGAAACATTACTGGCTTGGGAGTCAGTCTTCTAGTCCTTACTCTGTACTGGTTGGGAAAACGCTATGTCCTAATTTTACTTGGAAAACAGGAATAATACACTGGCCCTTCCTTACATCATTGGGTTATGATGAAGCTAAAAGCGATTAAATGTAGGAAGTTGCTCCAAGAACTATTACTTCAACATATTCCAAAGTAAAAATTCTTCTCCCTTTTCCACTCTATTTCCTAGCATGCTAGTCATGTCAAGAAAACACAGGCAAGGGAGACCCAATTGTGCCTGAGCATTTTTGGTTCATGCTTGGCATATTTATGCTTCCTGTTGGGACAATATTTGTGCCACTGCTCATTTCCAAAAATAATGGGAAAGATTTGCATGAGTACTCTATTGTGGGTGGGGTCAGTCTTCACCAGTAAATTATACAAAGTTACCCAAAGGGGCTTTCTTTTCTCCAGGAAAGTCAGATACTAGTATGGCTTTGGGATCTCACTCATATTGTGAACTACACAAAGCTCCTGGGCTTAGTGGTCTTTGTCAAGGTCAATGAAAACTGCCTGGGTTGCCATATCAAGCATCTCTGCTTTGGGGCTACTTAGAGATGCTCTTCTAGAGTATAACACTGTGTCTACATTGCCCTTTACATATGAAGCCCAACCAATCCTGATGTCTAGTATTTTTTTGCAAACATTTAGATTAACTGAATTCTTGACTGGTTTAGTTGGGTATTTTTTTTAACTCTTTAAGACACAGCATAAATCTAGAGCTAGAACTTTTGCAAACAAATCTCACGGGGCTTATTTTCCCCATTTTTGTGAAGTTGGAATTTTTTTCTGACTGAGCCAGAAGTCTTGTGTGTATAGTATCTGAGGCCATGTGAGACATTTAATCCAGTAAGTTTAATTCACCTCCTAGTGTTCCAACTTTTAACATGTACTTTTGTTGTCGTTGAATCACTCTGTCCTGTCCTTCTCTTCTTGACCTCTTTTGGTGTTTTCTTGGCACAGATACTAGAGTGGTTTGTAATTTCCTTCTCCAGCTCATTTTACAGATGAGGAAACTGGGGCAAACTGGGTTAAGTGACTTGCCTAGAGTCACAAGCTAGGGTCAGAGGTCAGATTTGAACTCAGTGAGATGAGTCTTCCTGATTCCAGGTCCAGCACTGTATCTATTGTGCCGCCTATGTGCCCACCATCTACTTAGACCTTGACAAAAATCATTGAATTTCAGATGTGTTTCCTCATAACACAGGAAAGGCATATCAAACTACTTTGTGATAAGAAGGCCCCATTGTGTGTCTTTGGGCTGGCAAAATACTAATACTATTATGTGAGAAAATCTCACCTTTGTTAGATTTCTGATTCTGGGTAATTGTAAGTAGATGGATATTAATTAATTTTTGAAAATTTTTAGACGTACGGAATCATTTAGGCCTTGGTACAATGAAAAAGAGCTTGGACTATAGAGTCAGAAGATCTGGGTTCAAATTCTGCCTTAGACTACTTGTGTGACCTTGGGCAAGTCACTTAACTTTCCTGGGTCTCACTTTCCTCATCTGTAAAAATCACAGGTTAGACTAGATAGTTACCAAGTTCCCATCTCGTTCTAGGGTCCCTCAGAAGGGCAATTCACAAACAAGGAAAGAGTACTAGACAAGTCAGAAAACATGGATCTTGAGTCTTGGTCATGTTACTTTAATCAATAACTTTGAACAGGCTATTTCAACCTTCTGTGTCTCAAAGTCATCCAGAAAATGCAGTTCTTGTAGTATTTTTAA